>NW_021822437.1:649067-716567 GCF_901001165.1 Salmo trutta
GCGCCTCCCCTCTGTCGCTTTACTGCGCCTCCCCTCTGTCGCTTTACTGCGCCTCCCCTCTGTCGCTTTACTGCGCCTCCCTCTGTCGCTTTACTGCGCCTCCTCTCTGTCGCTTTACTTTACCGCCTCCTCTCTGTCGCTTTACCCGCCTCCTCTCTGTCGCTTTACCCCTTCTCTCCCCCCGCCTCCTCTGTCTGTGTTCCTGGCTACATCACTGTTGTAACTTGATAAGAATGTCCATATTATAACAAGTAGTGAGGATCGACTGCATCCATCCGTTCATCATCAAGAACATGTTCCCTGTTAGTTCCAGAGTAACTCCATGTTTTATCTGTTACTCAACTTGAACTCCTGTCTGCAGGGTCGGGCTCTGTCTCGGGCCAAATCCCGCAGGAACATCGACTTCCAGGACGTGTTGGATAAGCTGGCAGACCAGGGTATCGCCATCAGGGTGGCTTCGCCCAAACTAGTCATGGAAGAGGTAGGCTTCGCTTCGCCCAAACTAGTCATGGAAGGGGTAGGCTTCGCTTCGCCCAAACTGGTCATGGAAGAGGTAGGCTTCGCTTCGCCCACACTGGTCATGGAAGAGGTAGGCTTCGCTTGCCCAAACTGGTCATGGAAGAGGTAGGCTTCGCTTCTCCCAAGCTGGTCATGGAAGGGGTAGGCTTCGCCCAAACTGGTCATGGAAGGGGTAGGCTTCGCTTCTCCCAAACTAGTCATGGAAGGGGTAGGCTTCGCTTCTCCCAAACTAGTCATGGAAGGGGTAGGCTTCGCTTCTCCCAAGCTGGTCATGGAAGGGGTAGGCTTCGCCCAAACTGGTCATGGAAGAGGTAGGCTTCGCTTCGCCCAAACTGGTCATGGAAGAGGTAGGCTTCGCTTCGCCCACACTGGTCACGGAAGGGGTAGGCTTCGCCCAAACTGGTCATGGAAGGGGTAGGCTTGGCTTCGCCCAAGC
Organism: Salmo trutta; assembly: GCF_901001165.1. Taxonomy (NCBI): domain Eukaryota; kingdom Metazoa; phylum Chordata; class Actinopteri; order Salmoniformes; family Salmonidae; genus Salmo; species Salmo trutta. The sequence goes on from NW_021822437.1 coordinate 650,023, forward strand.
TGGTCACGCTACCGTGGGGTGGGTCATGGCTACAATGTTATAAAGGCTAACAGTATTTTCTTACCATTTCTAGGCTCCAGAGTCGTACAAGAACGTGTGTGATGTCGTCAACACGTGTCACGATGCCGGAATCAGCAAGAAAGCCATCAAACTACGACCCATCGCGGTGATCAAGGGTTAAGGCCGCACCCCTCTGCTAGTGACAGTAAAGGCCGTGTCACTCCATCCAAGGAGCCAATCACCAGGCAGAGAGCTGGCAGAGGAGCCAATGGAGAAGTGTCTGACTGCGAGTGAGCGTGTCCGTCTTCATAAAGACTTGACAAGGGATCGGTTTCACTCAGCTCCGCTTCCTGCTTCCTGACCAGTATGATTTTTGTGACATGGGGTGGTGATTTGGCCCGTTTGAGTGATCAATGAAATTAAGACAGGATGGGCTCTTTAAATATTGGTAGGGTGAAATTGTCTTGTGTTTACTTTTCGTTCATCGCAAATCACTGTGGAATATCACCTTGAGATTCAGGTTAACCACAGATAATAAAATACAAGAGAAGAGATTTATGTATCTGCATTTAATGCCTGGTAGTCACTTTTTGTTCCAACATCTGTAGAAAATAAACAACACTAAAGCTTCATGTTGTGAGAGGGAACTGCATTCTGGTCCAGAGAATCATCTTCCTCACTACCGCCGTCACCCATTGGTAGGAGAAACCCTGATTGGTGTCTTGGATTAGTAAACACTCTATTGGTTCATCAAAAACATAAATCAACATGAAGACAGCTCAATACAGGATGAACAAATTACCTCAACTGGCATAAATATCTCTTAAATGTGCAGTGTTTTCTCAGTCTGCCAAACATTTGATGGGTGGTTTCTCCCCCACAGCCGGTCCTGGTTCTGGGTGGCCTTTGGTCTCTCGCCGGTCCTGGTTGATCAGTTCTGTTTTTCCAACACACATTAGATCCAGTCTGGATCACATTTATGTAAATATCCATTAGTCTGGTTTGGAGGTAAGCTGTCTAGGATCATATCTGATACCCATTAGTCTGGTCTGGAGGTCAGCTGTCCTAGGATCATATCTGAATATCCATTAGTCTGGTCTGGAGGTCAGCTGTCTAGGATCATATCTGAATATCCATTAGTCTGGTCTGAGTAAGCTGTCTGGGATCATATCTGAATATCCATTAGTCTGGTCTGGAGGTAAGCTGTCTGGGATCATATCTGAATATCCATTAGTCTGGTCTGGAGGTAGCTGTCTGGGATATCCATAGTCTGACCATAACTCAACACTTCAACCACTACGGTAGAACAGAACTCAGGAGCAACGACACGGAACATGTTGGTCCCTGGGTAGGAGATGAAATAAAGATCCCAGAAATGTTCCATACAAGCAAAATGTTTACGTCCCTTTTTAGTGAACATTTCTCCTTGATAATCCATCCACCTGACTAAACAGCATGACATTACACAGGTGCACCTTGTGCTGGGGACAAAAGGCCACTAAAACATTCAGTTTTGTCAACAACAACGGCCACAGAGGTCTCAAGTTGAGGGGAGCGTGCAGTTGGCACCCTGACTGCAGGAATGTCCACCAGATTGTGAATTTGGGAGACCGTCCAAACCGGCCTCAACTGCAGACCAGGTGAAACCACCACGCCAGCCCAGGTCCTCCACATCCGGTTTCTTCACCTGCGGGATCGCCAGAGGGAGGGTGCTGAGGAGTATTTCTGTCTGTAATGAAGCCCTTCTGTGGGGGGAAAAAACTCATTCTGATTGGCTGGGCCTGGCACCTAAGTGGGTACCCTCCCATGGCCGGGGCCCAGTCTTGTGAAATCCATAGATTAGGGCTTAATAACTATTTCAATGGACTGATTTCCTTAAATGAACTGTAACTCAGTTAAAATCATTGACATTGTTTTTGTTCAGTATGTATTTAAACAGGCAGGTTTTGCATTATCACATTCGTCAAGCTGAATGGTCAGTAATAGTTGGGTATAAAACCGTTGTCTGGTTTAAAGTCAGTTCATAAATGGATCATGTTTCTCAAGCCTTTATCTTATAACCGACTAAACTTTAATATTAGATCTTTTCAGAAAAGGTCAAAACAAAAACACTAAACAATGAAACTAATTTATTTACATCCAAACATATTTCCTTCTTTAAAAAAAACAAAAAAAAAACATATTTACATTTTGATCCACTTGTAAAGTCCTTAATTCCTTCTGAAAGTGACGGTGTTGTAACGAACACCGAGGTAAACACTTCGCACGTCTGTCTGCTCCAGATTTCTCCAGTTGAAGGTGCAGTGGATGACTTCGCTCAGTCACAAAATGGCCGCCCTCCATCTCCCCCCTATTCCCCATATAGTGTTGACCAGGGCCCTGTAGTGGACCTTCTGTTAAGCCCCACCCCCACCGAGATACAGTTCCTGACATGTGATCTAAACATCAGAGAACAAAACAGACGTTTGTTAAACCAGGTCCTGTTCTTCTGAGGGGACTGAGGAGAACCGTGTTCACAAAGCTCATCTGATCTGAGGGGAGAGGAGAACCGTGTTCACAAAGCTCATCTGATCTGAGGGGAGAGGAGAACCGTGTTCACAAAGCTCATCTGATCTGAGGGGAGAGGAGAACCGTGTTCACAAAGCTCATCTGATCTGAGGGGAGAGGAGAACCGTGTTCACAAAGCTCATCTGATCTGAGGAGAACCGTGTTCACAAAGCTCATCTGATCTGAGGAGAACCGTGTTCACAAAGCTCATCTGATCTGAGGAGAACCGTGTTCACAAAGCTCATCTGATCTGAGGAGAACCGTGTTCACAAAGCTCATCTGATCTGAGGGGAGAGGAGAACCGTGTTCACAAAGCTCATCTGATCTGAGGAGAACCGTGTTCACAAAGCTCATCTGATCTGAGGAGAACCGTGTTCACAAAGCTCATCTGATCTGAGGAGAACCGTGTTCACAAAGCTCATCTGATCTGAGGAGAACCGTGTTCACAAAGCTCATCTGATCTGAGGAGAACCGTGTTCACAAAGCTCATCTGATCTGAGGGGAGAGGAGAACCGTGTTCACAAAGCTCATCTGATCTGAGGGGAGAGGAGAACCGTGTTCACAAAGCGCATCTGATCTGAGGGGAGAGGAGAGCCGTGTTCACAAAGCTCATCTGATCTGAGGGGAGAGGAGAACCGTGTTCACAAAGCTCATCTGATCTGAGGAGAACCGTGTTCACAAAGCTCATCTGATCTGAGGAGAACCGTGTTCACAAAGCTCATCTGATCTGAGGGGAGAGGAGAACCGTGTTCACAAAGCTCATCTGATCTGAGGAGAACCGTGTTCACAAAGCTCATCTGATCTGAGGGGAGAGGAGAACCGTGTTCACAAAGCTCATCTGATCTGAGGAGAACCGTGTTCACAAAGCTCATCTGATCTGAGGAGAACCGTGTTCACAAAGCTCATCTGATCTGAGGAGAACCGTGTTCACAAAGCTCATCTGATCTGAGGAAGGAGAACCGTGTTCACAAAGCTCATCTGATCTGAGGGAGAGGAGAACCGTGTTCACAAAGCTGATCTGATCTGAGGGGAGAGGAGAACCGTGTTCACAAAGCTCATCTGATCTGAGGGGAGAGGAGAACCGTGTTCACAAAGCTCATCTGATCTGAGGGGAGAGGAGAACCGTGTTCACAAAGCTCATCTGATCTGAGGGGAGAGGAGAACCGTGTTCACAAAGCTCATCTGATCTGAGGAGAACCGTGTTCACAAAGCTCATCTGATCTGAGGGGAGAGGAGAACCGTGTTCACAAAGCTCATCTGATCTGAGGGGAGAGGAGAACCGTGTTCACAAAGCTCATCTGATCTGAGGAGAACCGTGTTCACAAAGCTCATCTGATCTGAGGAGAACCGTGTTCACAAAGCTCATCTGATCTGAGGAGAACCGTGTTCACAAAGCTCATCTGATCTGAGGAGAGGAGAACCGTGTTCACAAAGCTCATCTGATCTGAGGGAGAGGAGAACCGTGTTCACAAAGCTCATCTGATCTGAGGGGAGAGGAGAACCGTGTTCACAAAGCTCATCTGATCTGAGGGAGAGAGAACCGTGTTCACAAAGCTCATCTGATCTGAGGAGAACCGTGTTCACAAAGCTCATCTGATCTGAGGAGAACCGTGTTCACAAAGCTCATCTGATCTGAGGGGAAGGAGAACCGTGTTCACAAAGCTCATCTGATCTGAGGAGAACCGTGTTCACAAAGCTCATCTGATCTGAGGGGAGAGGAGAACCGTGTTCACAAAGCTCATCTGATCTGAGGAGAACCGTGTTCACAAAGCTCATCTGATCTGAGGAGAACCGTGTTCACAAAGCTCATCTGATCTGAGGAGAACCGTGTTCACAAAGCTCATCTGATCTGAGGGGAGAGGAGAACCGTGTTCACAAAGCTCATCTGATCTGAGTGGAGAGGAGAACCGTGTTCACAAAGCTGATCTGATCTGAGGGAGAGAGAACCGTGTTCACAAAGCTCATCTGATCTGAGGGGAGAGAGAACCGTGTTCACAAAGCTCATCTGATCTGAGGGGAGAGGAGAACCGTGTTCACAAAGCTCATCTGATCTGAGGGGAGAGGAGAACCGTGTTCACAAAGCTCATCTGATCTGAGGGGAGAGGAGAACCGTGTTCACAAAGCTCATCTGATCTGAGGGGAGAGAGGACCGTGTTCACAAAGCTCATCTGATCTGAGGAGAACCGTGTTCACAAAGCTCATCTGATCTGAGGAGAACCGTGTTCACAAAGCTCATCTGATCTGAGGAGAACCGTGTTCAAAGCTCATCTGATCTGAGGAGAACCGTGTTCACAAAGCTCATCTGATCTGAGGAGAACCGTGTTCACAAAGCTCATCTGATCTGAGGAGAACCGTGTTCACAAAGCTCATCTGATCTGAGGGGAGAGGAGAACCGTGTTCACAAAGCTCATCTGATCTGAGGAGAACCGTGTTCACAAAGCTCATATGATCTGAGGGGAGAGGAGAACCGTGTTCACAAAGCTCATCTGATCTGAGGGGAGAGAGAACCGTGTTCACAAAGCTCATCTGATCTGAGGGGAAGGAGAACCGTGTTCACAAAGCTCATCTGATCTGAGGAGAACCGTGTTCACAAAGCTCATCTGATCTGAGGGGAGAGGAGAACCGTGTTCACAAAGCTCATCTGATCTGAGGAGAACCGTGTTCACAAAGCTCATCTGATCTGAGGAGAACCGTGTTCACAAAGCTCATCTGATCTGAGGGGAGAGGAGAACCGTGTTCACAAAGCTGATCTGATCTGAGGGGAGAGGAGAACCGTGTTCACAAAGCTCATCTGATCTGAGGGGAGAGGAGAACCGTGTTCACAAAGCTCATCTGATCTGAGGGGAGAGGAGAACCGTGTTCACAAAGCTCATCTGATCTGAGGGGAGAGGAGAACCGTGTTCACAAAGCTCATCTGATCTGAGGAGAGGAGACCGTGTTCACAAAGCTCATCTGATCTGAGGGAGAGGACCGTGTTCACAAAGCTCATCTGATCTGAGGGAGAGGAGACCGTGTTCACAAAGCTCATCTGATCTGAGGAGAACCGTGTTCACAAAGCTCATCTGATCTGAGGAGAACCGTGTTCACAAAGCTCATCTGATCTGAGGAGAACCGTGTTCACAAAGCTCATCTGATCTGAGGAGAACCGTGTTCACAAAGCTCATCTGATCTGAGGAGAACCGTGTTCACAAAGCTCATCTGATCTGAGGGAGAGGAGAACCGTGTTCACAAAGCTCATCTGATCTGAGGAGAGAGGAGAACCGTGTTCACAAAGCTCATCTGATCTGAGGAGAACCGTGTTCACAAAGCTCATCTGATCTGAGGGAGAGGAGAACCGTGTTCACAAAGCTCATCTGATCTGAGGGGAGAGAACCGTGTTCACAAAGCTCATCTGATCTGAGGAGAACCGTGTTCACAAAGCTCATCTGATCTGAGGAGAACCGTGTTCACAAAGCTCATCTGATCTGAGGGGAGAGGAGAACCGTGTTCACAAAGCTCATCTGATCTGAGGGGAGAGGAGAACCGTGTTCACAAAGCTCATCTGATCTGAGGGGAGAGGAGAACCGTGTTCACAAAGCTCATCTGATCTGAGGGGAGAGAACCGTGTTCACAAAGCTCATCTGATCTGAGGGGAGAGGAGGACCGTGTTCACAAAGCTCATCTGATCTGAGGGGAGAGGAGAACCGTGTTCACAAAGCTCATCTGATCTGAGGAGAACCGTGTTCACAAAGCTCATCTGATCTGAGGAGAACCGTGTTCACAAAGCTCATCTGATCTGAGGAGAACCGTGTTCACAAAGCTCATCTGATCTGAGAGAACCGTGTTCACAAAGCTCATCTGATCTGAGGGGAGAGGAGAACCGTGTTCACAAAGCTCATCTGATCTGAGGGGAGAGGAGAACCGTGTTCACAAAGCTCATCTGATCTGAGGAGAACCGTGTTCACAAAGCTCATCTGATCTGAGGGGAGAGGAAACCGTGTTCACAAAGCTGATCTGATCTGAGGGGAGAGGAGAACCGTGTTCACAAAGCTCATCTGATCTGAGGGGAGAGGAGAACCGTGTTCACAAAGCTCATCTGATCTGAGGGAGAGGAGAACCGTGTTCACAAAGCTCATCTGATCTGAGGGGAGAGGAACCGTGTTCACAAAGCTCATCTGATCTGAGGGGAGAGGAGAACCGTGTTCACAAAGCTCATCTGATCTGAGGAGAACCGTGTTCACAAAGCTCATCTGATCTGAGGAGAACCGTGTTCACAAAGCTCATCTGATCTGAGGAGAACCGTGTTCACAAAGCTCATCTGATCTGAGGAGAACCGTGTTCACAAAGCTCATCTGATCTGAGGAGAACCGTGTTCACAAAGCTCATCTGATCTGAGGGGAGAGGAACCGTGTTCACAAAGCTCATCTGATCTGAGGAGAACCGTGTTCACAAAGCTCATCTGATCTGAGGAGAACCGTGTTCACAAAGCTCATCTGATCTGAGGAGAACCGTGTTCACAAAGCTCATCTGATCTGAGGAGAACCGTGTTCACAAAGCTCATCTGATCTGAGGAGAACCGTGTTCACAAAGCTCATCTGATCTGAGGAGAACCGTGTTCACAAAGCTCATCTGATCTGAGGAGAACCGTGTTCACAAAGCTCATCTGATCTGAGGAGAACCGTGTTCACAAAGCTCATCTGATCTGAGGGGAGAGGAGAACCGTGTTCACAAAGCTCATCTGATCTGAGGGGAGGAGAACCGTGTTCACAAAGCTCATCTGATCTGAGGGGAGGAGAACCGTGTTCACAAAGCTCATCTGATCTGAGGGGAGAGGAGAACCGTGTTCACAAAGCTCATCTGATCTGAGGGAGAGGAGAACCGTGTTCACAAAGCTCATCTGATCTGAGGGGAGGAGAACCGTGTTCACAAAGCTCATCTGATCTGAGGGGAGAGGAGAACCGTGTTCACAAAGCTCATCTGATCTGAGGAGAACCGTGTTCACAAAGCTCATCTGATCTGAGGAGAACCGTGTTCACAAAGCTCATCTGATCTGAGGAGAACCGTGTTCACAAAGCTCATCTGATCTGAGGAGAACCGTGTTCACAAAGCTCATCTGATCTGAGGAGAACCGTGTTCACAAAGCTCATCTGATCTGAGGAGAACCGTGTTCACAAAGCTCATCTGATCTGAGGAGAACCGTGTTCACAAAGCTCATCTGATCTGAGGAGAACCGTGTTCACAAAGCTCATCTGATCTGAGGAGAACCGTGTTCACAAAGCTCATCTGATCTGAGGGGAGAGGAGAACCGTGTTCACAAAGCTCATCTGATCTGAGGGGAGAGGAGAACCGTGTTCACAAAGCTCATCTGATCTGAGGGGAAGGAGAACCGTGTTCACAAAGCTCATCTGATCTGAGGGGAGAGGAGAACCGTGTTCACAAAGCTCATCTGATCTGAGGGGAGAGGAGAACCGTGTTCACAAAGCTCATCTGATCTGAGGGGAGAGGAGAACCGTGTTCACAAAGCTCATCTGATCTGAGGGGAGAGGAGAACCGTGTTCACAAAGCTCATCTGATCTGAGGAGAACCGTGTTCACAAAGCTCATCTGATCTGAGGAGAACCGTGTTCACAAAGCTCATCTGATCTGAGGAGAACCGTGTTCACAAAGCTCATCTGATCTGAGGAGAACCGTGTTCACAAAGCTCATCTGATCTGAGGAGAACCGTGTTCACAAAGCTCATCTGATCTGAGGAGAACCGTGTTCACAAAGCTCATCTGATCTGAGGAGAACCGTGTTCACAAAGCTCATCTGATCTGAGGGGAGAGGAGAACCGTGTTCACAAAGCTCATCTGATCTGAGGGGAGAGGAGAACCGTGTTCACAAAGCTCATCTGATCTGAGGGGAGAGGAGAACCGTGTTCACAAAGCTCATCTGATCTGAGGGAGAGGAGAACCGTGTTCACAAAGCTCATCTGATCTAGAAGCCGTCTAAACCTTCTTATGCGTTACGTCGTCCATCAGCACTCCTACTGAAACACCAGGGGAATTTAGGCCCTGATGTTCTCAGGACGTCCACGACGTTCTGAGGGACGTCCTGACGACGTTCTGAGGGACGTCCTGACGACGTTCTGAGGGACGTCCAGACGACGTTCTGAGGGACGTCCAGACGACGTTCTGAGGGACGTCCAGACGACGTTCTGAGGGACGTCCAGACGACGTTCTGAGGGACGTCCAGACGACGTTCTGAGGGACGTCCAGACAACGTTCTGAGGGACGTCCAGACAACGTTCTGAGGGACGTCCTGACAACGTTCTGAGGGACGTCCTGACAACGTTCTGAGGGATTATTTACAACGTTCTGAGGGACGTCCTGACAACGTTCTGAGGGACGTCCTGACAACGTTCTGAGGGACAGGGGTACCTTACGACAACCTGACAACGTTCTGAGGGATTATTTTACAACATTCTGAGGGACAACCAGACAACGTTCTGAGGGACGTTCTGAGGGATTATTTACAACGTTCTGAGGGACGTTCTGAGGGACGACATCCTGACAACGTTCTGAGGGACAGGGGTACAACGTTCTGAGGGATTATTTTTACAACGTTCTGAGGGATTATTTTACAACGTTCTGAGGGACAGGGGGGGGGGGGTACAACTGGAACAGAAGATAAAGTAAATGCAGAATAAACCAGCAGCGTATTATCCACCGTTACAGCGGTCTGCCCAGTACGTCACGTCAAAACTAAAACACATCCTAACCCCCAACCGCTCCATTTCTTCCACAACATAAAAACCTAGAAAAAATATCAATCCACCAGCCGTTTTATTCTGTCCATCAATTCATTCACAGGGCAGAGAAACACAACCTGCACGTTCAACCACTCAAATCAAAGACATCTATAAAACGTTTTAAAAAAACAACAAAAAACTATTTTAAACTAATAAATCCTAAATTGTGTTCAGGTCATTGTTGGATCATTACCACACAGAAGAGGAGGAAGCTTCAGACCTGTTAAATCGATAATTGATATTCTACTATGGAAGCATCGTTCCATAAACCTCCCTTCTATACTCTAGTTTACTTCCTGTCTCGCAGAGAATCCAACCAATCACATCTTCCACTTGACCAGGGGCCGCCCCCAGATGGAGAGCACGTCCTTGATTGGGCCTGGATCAGTGGAAGGGGAGGGGAGGGGGGGTGTGGTCACCCCCCAGTGAAAGCTACCTTGTCCTTGTGTCTTGGCTCCGTTCCCTCCACGTGGACAGGATGGGCGTGGTTAGGCAGTTACCTCAGAAGTGCTAAGGGTCCCTCTTTATGCTAAGCTCTCCGTCTTTAAGATCTCTCTCCCGTCCGTTCTTTAAGATCTGTCTCTCCGTCGTCTGTTGTCTCTCTGTCCGAACTGTCCGTAGTGACTGGTACTATCTCACTACCAGTCTCCTCTTCGTTCCCCAGGTCCTCTCTCTCAATCCTTCCAGTTCGGTTCGTATTTACAGTTTTGGCTCGCTGAAAGAAAGCCCTGTGGAGAGACAGAGACGAGACCGAGAGAGACGAGACAGAGAGAGACGAGACAGAGAGAGACGAGACAGAGAGAGACGAGACAGAGAGACAGAGACGAGACAGAGAGACGAGACAGAGAGACGAGACAGAGAGACGAGACCGAGAGAGAGAGAGACGAGACAGAGAGACGAGACAGAGAGACGAGACAGAGAGACGAGAGAGAGACAGAGACGAGACAGAGACGAGACAGAGACGAGACAGAGAGACAGAGACGAGACAGAGAGACGAGAGAGAGACGAAAGAGAGAGACGAAAGAGAGAGACGAGACAGAGAGACGAGACAGAGAGACGAGACAGAGAGACGAGACAGAGAGACGAGACCGAGAGACGAGACCGAGAGAGAGAGAGACGAGACAGAGAGACGAGACAGAGAGACGAGACGAGAGAGACGAGACAGAGAGAGACGAGAGAGACGAGACAGAGAGACAGAGACGAGACAGAGACGAGAGAGAGAGACGAGACAGAGAGACGAGACAGAGAGACGAGACAGAGAGACGAGACAGAGAGACGAGACAGAGAGACGAGACAGAGAGACGAGACAGAGAGACGAGACAGAGAGACGAGACAGAGAGACGAGACCGAGAGAGAGAGAGAGAGACAGAGCGAGACAGAGAGACGAGACAGAGAGAGACGAGACAGAGAGACAGAGACGAGACAGAGACGAGACAGAGAGACAGAGACGAGACAGAGACGAGACAGAGAGACGAGAGAGAGAGAGACGAGACAGAGACGAGACAGAGACGAGACAGAGACGAGACAGAGAGACGAGACAGAGAGACGAGACAGAGAGAGACGAGACAGAGAGACAGAGACGAGACAGAGACGAGACAGAGAGACAGAGACGAGACAGAGACGAGACAGAGAGACGAGAGAGAGAGAGACGAAAGAGAGAGACGAAAGAGAGAGACAGAGACGAGACAGAGAGACGAGACAGAGAGAGAGACGAGACAGAGAGACGAGACCGAGAGACGAGACCGAGAGACGAGACCGAGAGACGAGACAGAGAGACGAGACAGAGAGACGAGACAGAGAGAGACGAGACAGAGAGACGAGACAGAGAGACGAGACAGAGAGACGAGACAGAGAGAGAGCGACGAGACAGAGAGAGAGAGCGACGAGACAGAGAGAGAGAGCGACGAGACAGAGAGAGAGAGCGACGAGACAGAGAGAGGAGAGGGAGAGAGAGAGAGAGAAAGAGACGAGACAGAGAGATGAGAGAGACTCTTGTCAGATGTTATCGCTAGTACCAAGACACAGGTTACTGAGTGGAGATGTTTCTAAGGCAACAACCAGCTGACTACCGACCTTCATGTAGTTTTTTGAGGACCCTTGGCGTCTGGCTGCTGAAGCACTTGACACACTTCCTGTGAGAGGAAGAGGAGGAGGATGAGGAGGAGTGTTACAGAACCAAAAAAAAGGTTACACATCCGTACCCGGCTTCAGCTGTGATTTGTCTGGTTATGAGACAGCGGTACCTGTGTGATTTCAGGTGACACCTGTAGAGAAGGAAGGTACTCCTGTTGGAGGTACTGGATAAACTCCGGACCCTGCCGACCAGGAAGTACAAAACATGACGACAAACAAGTTCAAGATCGATCAAGTTGGTCAAACGAGACAAACGTTATGAAGGATACCGAAAAAGTGGTTACTACTCTTCTGAGATGAATCATTTTCAACGTGAGCGCACATTCTGACAACGTCTGGGGGAAAAAAACACAAACAAACTACTTTGAGTTGTTTTGTAAAGAGATACCGGTTTGTCTGTGATAATAATCTGGTTCCAGGTACTCACCAGACTGTCTGAGCGTCTGTGAGATCAAAGGATGGTTTGAGAGGAGCCAGGAAGCATGCTGGGACGATGTGTTTATAGATGAAGTCTGGGAACCCCAGCCATACCGTCTTTACCTCCTGAAGGACAAAACAAACAAACAACAAAATCAGTCCCAGTTCAAAACGTTTCACTTTTACACCAGGGGTGTATTCATTAGCGCCAAACCGTAGCAAAAAAAAAATGTTTTACAATGAAAACAAGAGTTTCTATTTGGATAAATTCAGCAAAGTCCCTGCCCGTTTCAGCCCAAAAAAGGTTCCTAGTGAATACAACCCAGTCCAAGACAACAACAAAAAAACATTAAACTAATATCTTGCTGGTCATGTTTCCAGAACAAATTGTTCCCATCCGTCTCCACGGTCCATTTCTGTCCGACGGATCAACAGCAGCGGACAGATGGTCCGTTTACGGGAGGTATCGTTCTTCTCACCCCACAGTTCCACCAGCTTGGAGAGAACGATGAAGCAGGTCTTCTGGGCGATGGGATCGGGGAAATCGACAGCTCCCTGGATGATGGTGAACAGAACACGCTCTATGTTCTCAACACCTGGGGGGAGGAACCACACACTTAGAACCCTGGAGAACCACACGACTAAATATTTATAGCTGAGGAATCACACCACACACACACACTTAGAACCCTGGAGAACCACACAAAATATTTATAGCTGAGGAATCGCACCACACACACACACACTTAGAACCCTGGAGAACCACACACTTAGAACCCTGGAGAACCACACAAAATATTTATAGCTGAGGAATCGCACCACAAACACACACCTAGAACCCTAGAGAACCACACACCTAGAACCCCGGAGAACCACACACCTAGAACCCTGGAGAACCACACACCTAGAACCCTGGAGAACCACACACCTAGAACCCTGGAGAACCACACAACAACATATTTATAGCTGAGGAATCGCACCACAAACACACACCTAGAACCCTAGAGAACCACACACTTAGAACCACACAACAAATATTTATAGCTGAGGAATCACACCACACACACACTTAGAACCCACTTAATGTTCTCAACACCTGGGTAACAGAACACACACTCAGAACCCTGAGGAACCACACAGTACTCACCCTGGTTGGCCAGGACTTGGTTCATCCCGCTGGAGGTTATCGTCTGTATGAAGGTAAAGTAGCTCCTCCGTAACATCTGTTTCTCCAGGGCTGCTGCCTGGTCGTTGTCCTCAGCAGGACGACACAACACCTCAAAGATGGCCAGGACCAGAGGCATGAATACCTGCTGCAGGAACGGAGATACCTGGTCCTGGAGAGGAGAGAGAGAGAGAGGACCAGAGCATGAATACCTGCTGCAGGAACGGAGATACCTGGTCCTGGAGAGGAGAGAGACAGAGAGGACCAGAGGCATGAATACCTGCTGCAGGAACGGAGATACCTGGTCCTGGAGAGGAGGAGAGACAGAGAGGACCAGAGGCATGAATACCTGCTGCAGGAACGGAGATACCTGGTCCTGGAGAGAGAGAGAGAGAGAGAGAGAGAGGACCAGAGGCATGAATACCTGCTGCAGGAACGGAGATACCTGGTCCTGGAGAGGAGAGAGACAGAGAGGACCAGAGGCATGAATACCTGCTGCAGGAACGGAGATACCTGGTCCTGGAGAGGAGAGAGAGGACCAGAGGCATGAATACCTGCTGCAGGAACGGAGATACCTGGTCCTGGAGAGGAGAGAGAGGACCAGAGGCATGAATACCTGCTGCAGGAACGGAGATACCTGGTCCTGGAGAGGAGAGAGACAGAGAGGACCAGAGGCATGAATACCTGCTGCAGGAACGGAGATACCTGGTCCTGGAGAGGAGAGAGACAGAGAGGACCAGAGGCATGAATACCTGCTGCAGGAACGGAGATACCTGGTCCTGGAGAGGAGAGAGAGAGAGAGGACCAGAGGCATGAATACCTGGTCCTGGAGAGGAGAGAGAGAGAGAGGACCAGAGGCATGAATACCTGCTGCAGGAACGGAGATACCTGGTCCTGGAGAGGAGAGAGAGAGAGAGGACCAGAGGCATGAATACCTGGTCCTGGAGAGGAGAGAGAGAGAGAGAGGACCAGAGGCATGAATACCTGGTCCGGGGGGAGGAGAGAGAGGACCAGAGGCATGAATACCTGGTCCTGGAGAGGAGAGAGAGAGAGAGAGGACCAGAGGCATGAATACCTGGTCCGGGGGAGGAGAGAGAGAGAGAGAGGACAGAGGCATGAATACCTGCTACAGGACCAGAGACAGCTGGTCCTGGGGGAGGGCGAGAGAGACGGGACCAGAGGCAGGAACAGAGACACCTGGTCCAGGGAATGGGGGCAGAGACTGTCCCTAACGTTAGCTAACCCTAAACCTAACCCTTTTAGCTTGGCTGTTTAGCAGTCAGTCCCCTACCATAGATATATTTTAAGGACAGGTTTCCTGGACAGATTAATCTTAGTCCTGAACTAAAACCCTTCCTTATGGAGATCCAACCTGAGTCCAGGAAACCAGCCCCCCAGATGTTCAGTGTAACTGTGTGTTTGGGTCCCTGAGTTACCTTGAACTTGGCAGTAATCTGACTGATGAGGGGTATAAACTCCTGCAGGTCTTTGGCCTCACAGTCCTTCAGCATGTGTTCTGATGCCGCCGGGACGAAGGGCAGGACCTCTTCTTCCAGACAGATGATCATGCGGTGGAGGAAAGAGCGGACGGCGCTCCGCAGCGACCCCCTCTGGACGGGACAGCTCAGCGCAGGCAGGAAGGTCTGCAGACAGTCTCTGTAGACCTCCGAACATCCACACTGCTTCACTGTCTGCTTGTTGCTGAACGCCTTACTGGTACGACTAGAGGGAGAGAGAGAGAGAGAGAGAGAGAGAGAGAGAGAGGGGGTCAGTGTTGGTATATTAGGGGGTCAGTGTTGGTATATTAGGGGGTCAGTGTTGGTATATTAGGGGGTCAGTATTGGTATATTAGGGGGTCAGTGTTGGTATATTAGGGGGTCAGTGTTGGTATATTAGGGGGTCAGTGTTGGTATATTAGGGGGTCAGTGTTGGTATATTAGGGGGTCAGTGTGTGTATATTAGGGGGTCAGTGTTGGTATATTAGGGGGTCAGTGTTGGTATATTAGGGGGTCAGTGTTGGTATATTAGGGGGTCAGTGTTGGTATATTAGGGGTCAGTGTTGGTATATTAGGGGGTCAGTGTATATTAGGGGGTCAGTGTGTGTATATTAGGGGGTCAGTGTGTGTATATTAGGGGGTCAGTGTGTGTATATTAGGGGGTCAGTGTTGGTATATTAGGGGGTCAGTGTATATTAGGGGGTCAGTGTGTATATTAGGGGGTCAGTGTATATTAGGGGGGTCAGTGTATATTAGGGGGTCAGTGTGTGTATATTAGGGTGGGTCAGTGTATATTAGGGGGTCAGTGTGTGTATATTAGGGGTCAGTGTATATTAGGGGGTCAGTGGTGTATATTAGGGGGTCAGTGTATTAGGGGTAGGTCAGTGTATATTAGGGGGTCAGTGTAGATTAGGTGTCATATTAGGGGGTCAGTGTGTGTATTATCTAGGGGGTCAGTGTGGTATATTAGGGGTCAGTGTATATTAGGGGTCAGTGTATATTAGGGGTCCAGTGTATATTAGGGGTCAGTGTATATTAGGGGTCAGTGATATTAGGGGTCAGTGTATATAGGGGGTCAGTGTATATTAGGGGTCAGTGTATATTAGGGGGTCAGTGTATATTAGGGGGTCAGTGTGTGTATATTAGGGGGTCAGTGTATATTAGGGGTCAGTGTGTGTATATTAGGGGTTAGCGTTGGTATATTTACCTAGCGAAGCCAACAGCGTGACTGAGACAGTCTGCCAGCGCGGCCTGCCTCTCCTCCTCCCTCTCCGAGGCCAGTTTGGCGAGCAGCAGACGGAAAGCATCAATCAGCGGGGGTCAACAGCGATCTCATCAGAGCCTGCTTCCTCTCGGCGGGACTCTCTCCGTGGACGATCAACACCCCCGCCGTCTCAAATATAAAACAGCTGGTCATCGCTGGTCAGCAGCGCTGGGAAACCGTTCTCCTGAGTTACACACGGGGAGGGGACTGAAGGTCAGTGCGAGGGAGGATAATGTCTAGAGGGTTAAGGCACGTCAGTGCAGAGGAGGATAATGTATGGAGGGTAAGGTACGGCAGTGAAGAGATGCCGGAGAGGGTAATGGATAGAGGGTAATAGATAGAGGGTAATAGATAGAGGGTAATGTATAGAGGGGAGAGGGTACTTACAGGAGGAGCCAGCTCCAGCAGGTCTGTAGAGGGTAATGTATATAGAGGGTAATGTATATAGAGTGGTAATGTGTAGAGGGTAATGGGTAGAGGGTAATGGGCAGAGAGGGTAATGGGAGAGGGTAATGGGCAAGAGGGTAATGGGCAGAGGGTAATGGGCAGAGGGTAATGGGCAGAGGGTAATGGGTAGAGGGTAATGTGTAGAGGGTAATGGGCAGAGGGTAATGGGCAGAGGGTAATGTGTAGAGGGTAATGGGTAGGAGGGTAATGGGTAGAGGGTAATGTGTAGAGGGTAATGGGCAGAGGGTATGTATTTGAGGGGAGAGGTAACTTACAGGAGGAGCCAGCTCCAGCAGGTCCTGTATCCTGGACAGGATGTCTTCAATGAAGGAGTTCATGTGTTTACTGGCAACAGAGTAAACAACATAGGGCAGGGTTAGGGGTCAAACTCAAAGAACCTTCTAGATATATTACTGTAAACAGAGGGCAGGGTTGGGGTCAAACTCAAAGAACCTTCTAGATCTATTACTGTAAACAGAGGGCCGGGTTAGGGGTCAAACACAAAGAACCTTCTAGATCTATTACTGTAAACAGAGGGCAGGGTTAGGTCAAACCCTGCACTATATAGGGAATAGGGCTCTGGTCTATAGTAGTGCACTATATAGGGAATAGGGCTCTGGTCTATAGTAGTGCACTATATAGGGAATAGGGCTCTGGTCTATAGTAGTGCACTATATAGGGAATAGGGCTCTGGTCTATAGTAGTGCACTATATAGGGAATAGGGCTCTGGTCTATAGTAGTACCACTATATAGGGAATAGGGCTCTGGTCTATAGTAGTGTACTATATAGGGAATAGGGCTCTGGTCTATAGTAGTGTACTATATAGGGAATAGGGCTCTGGTCTATAGTAGTGTACTATATAGGGAATAGGGCTCTGGTCTATAGTAGTACCACTATATAGGGAATAGGGCCCTGGTCTATAGTAGTGTACTATATAGGGAATAGGGCTCTGGTCTATAGTAGTGCACTATATAGGGAATAGGGCTCTGGTCTATAGTAGTGCACTATATAGGGAATAGGGCTCTGGTCTATAGTAGTACCACTATATAGGGAATAGGGCTCTGGTCTATAGTAGTACCACTATATAGGGAATAGGGCCCTGGTCTATAGTAGTGTACTATATAGGGAATAGGGCTCTGGTCTAAAGTAGTACCACTATATAGGGAATAGGGCTCTGGTCTATAGTAGTACCACTATATAGGGAATAGGGCTCTGGTCTATAGTAGTGCACTATATAGGGAATAGGGCTCTGGTCTATAGTAGTGTACTATATAGGGAATAGGGCTCTGGTCTATAGTAGTACCACTATATAGGGAATAGGGCTCTGGTCTATAGTAGTACCACTATATAGGGAATAGGGCTCTGGTCTATAGTAGTACCACTATATAGGGAATAGGGCCCTGGTCTATAGTAGTACCACTATATAGGGAATAGGGCTCTGGTCTATAGTAGTACCACTATATAGGGAACAGGGCTCTGGTCTATAGTAGTGCAATATATAGGGAATAGGGCTCTGGTCTATAGTAGTGCACTATATAGGGAATAGGGCTCTGGTCAATAGTAGTGTACTATATAGGGAATAGGGCTCTGGTTCTATAGTAGTACCACTATATAGGGAATAGGGCTCTGGTCTATAGTAGTGTACTATATAGGGAATAGGGCTCTGGTCTATAGTAGTGCTCTATATAGGGAATAGGGCTCTGGTCTATAGTAGTGTACTATATAGGGAATAGGGCCCTGGTCTATAGTAGTGTACTATATAGGGAATAGGGCCCTGGTCTATAGTAGTGCACTATATAGGGAATAGGGCTCTGGTCTATAGTAGTGCACTATATAGGGAATAGGGCTCTGGTCTATAGTAGTGCTCTATATAGGGAATAGGGCTCTGGTCTATAGTAGTGTACTATATAGGGAATAGGGCCCTGGTCTATAGTAGTGTACTATATAGGGAATAGGGCCCTGGTCTATAGTAGTGCACTATATAGGGAATAGGGCTCTGGTCTATAGTAGTACCACTATATAGGGAATAGGGCTCTGGTCTATAGTAGTGTACTATATAGGGAATAGGGCTCTGGTCTATAGTAGTGCACTATATAGGGAATAGGGCTCTGGTCTATAGTAGTGCACTATATAGGGAATAGGGCTCTGGTCTATAGTAGTACCACTATATAGGGAATAGGGCTCTGGTCTATAGTAGTGCACTATATAGGGAATAGGGCTCTGGTCTATAGTAGTACCACTATATAGGGAATAGGGCTCTGGTCTATAGTAGTGCACTATATAGGGAATAGGGCTCTGGTCTATAGTAGTGTACTATATAGGGAATAGGGCTCTGGTCTATAGTAGTGCACTATATAGGGAATAGGGCTCTGGTCTATAGTAGTGCACTATATAGGGAATAGGGCTCTGGTCTATAGTAGTACCACTATATAGGGAATAGGGCTCTGGTCTATAGTAGTGCACTATATAGGGAATAGGGCTCTGGTCTATAGTAGTGTACTATATAGGGAATAGGGCTCTGGTCTATAGTAGTATCACTATATAGGGAATAGGGCTCTGGTCTATAGTAGTGTACTATATAGGGAATAGGGCTCTGGTCTAAAGTAGTGCACTATATAGGGAATAGGGCTCTGGTCTATAGTAGTACCACTATATAGGGAATAGGGCTCTGGTCTATAGTAGTGTACTATATAGGGAATAGGGCTCTGGTCTATAGTAGTGTACTATATAGGGAATAGGGCCCATTGGGAACACTGTGTAATGCTCAGTGACAGCTGGACTTACTGCAGCGTCTTGACGAAGCGGGAGAAGAGATAGGCCACTCTGCTGCGGACTTTAGGACTGCTGTGTCTCAGACCTCGATGGTCCAGGAAGGCCATCTACAGGACAGAGTAGAACAAAACCTCCTTTATCCAGGGGTCCACTGTCCCTCTCCTCTCCTCAACACTGATACAAAACCTCCCCTTTATCCAGGGGTCCACTGTCCCTCTCCTCTCCTCAACACTGATACAAAACCTCCTTTATCCAGGGGTCCACTGTCCCTCTCCTCAACACTGATACAAAACCTCCTTTATCCAGGGGTCCACTGTCCCTCTCCTCTCCTCAACACTGATACAAAACCTCCTTTATCCAGGGGTCCACTGTCCCTCTCCTCTCCTCAACACTGATACAAAACCTCTCCTTTATCCAGGGGTCCACTGTCCCTCTCCTCAACACTGATACAAAACCTCTCCTTTATCCAGGGGTCTACTGTCCCTCTCCTCAACACTGATACAAAACCTCTCCTTTATCCAGGGCTCCACTGTCCCTCTCCTCAACACTGATACAAAACCTCCCCTTTATCCAGGGCTCCACTGTCCCTCTCCTCTCCTCAACACTGATACAAAACCTCTCCTTTATCCAGGGGTCCACTGTCCCTCTCCTCAACACTGATATAAAACCTCTCCTTTATCCAGGGGCTCCACTGTCCCTCTCCTCTCCTCAACACTGATACAAAACCTCTCCTTTATCCAGGGCTCCACTGTCCCTCTCCTCAACACTGATACAAAACCTCTCCTTTATCCAGGGATCCACTGTCCCTCTCCTCTCCTCAACACTGATACAAAACCTCTCCTTTATCCAGGGGTCCACTGTCCCTCTCCTCAACACTGATATAAAACCTCTCCTTTATCCAGGGGTCCACTGTCCCTCTCCTCAACACTGATATAAAACCTCTCCTTTATCCAGGGCTCCACTGTCCCTCTCCTCTCCTCAACACTGATACAAAACCTCTCCTTTATCCAGGGGTCCACTGTCCCTCTCCTCAACACTGATATAAAACCTCTCCTTTATCCAGGGGCTCCACTGTCCCTCTCCTCTCCTCAACACTGATACAAAACCTCCCCTTTATCCAGGGGTCCACTGTCCCTCTCCTCAACACTGATACAAAACCTCTCCTTTATCCAGGGGTCCACTGTCCCTCTCCTCAACACTGATACAAAACCTCTCCTTTATCCAGGGGTCCACTGTCCCTCTCCTCTCCTCAACACTGATACAAAACCTCTCCTTTATCCAGGGGTCCACTGTCCCTCTCCTCTCCTCAACACTGATACAAAACCTCTCCTTTATCCAGGGGCTCCACTGTCCCTCTCCTCTCCTCAACACTGATACAAACCCTCCTTTATCCAGGGCTCCACTGTCCCTCTCCTCAACACTGATACAAAACCTCCCCTCTATCCAGGGCTCCACTGTCCCTCTCCTCAACACTGATACAAAACCTCTCCTTTATCCAGGGGTCCACTGTCCCTCTCCTCTCCTCAACACTGATACAAAACCTCTCCTTTATCCAGGGCTCCACTGTCCCTCTCCTCTCCTCAACACTGATACAAACCCTCCTTTATCCAGGGCTCCACTGTCCCTCTCCTCAACACTGATACAAAACCTCCCCTCTATCCAGGGCTCCACTGTCCCTCTCCTCAACACTGATACAAAACCTCTCCTTTATCCAGGGGTCCACTGTCCCTCTCCTCTCCTCAACACTGATACACAACCTCTCCTTTATCCAGGGGTCCACTGTCCCTCTCCTCTCCTCAACACTGATATAAAACCTCTCCTTTATCCAGGGCTCCACTGTCCCTCTCCTCTCCTCAACACTGATACAAAACCTCTCCTTTATCCAGGGGTCCACTGTCCCTCTCCTCAACACTGATACAAAACCTCCCCTTTATCCAGGGGTCCACTGTCCCTCTCCTCTCCTCAACACTGATACAAAACCTCTCCTTTATCCAGGGCTCCACTGTCCCTCTCCTCTCCTCAACACTGATACAAACCCTCCTTTATCCAGGGCTCCACTGTCCCTCTCCTCAACACTGATACAAAACCTCCCCTCTATCCAGGGCTCCACTGTCCCTCTCCTCAACACTGATACAAAACCTCTCCTTTATCCAGGGGTCCACTGTCCCTCTCCTCTCCTCAACACTGATACACAACCTCTCCTTTATCCAGGGGTCCACTGTCCCTCTCCTCTCCTCAACACTGATATAAAACCTCTCCTTTATCCAGGGCTCCACTGTCCCTCTCCTCTCCTCAACACTGATACAAAACCTCTCCTTTATCCAGGGGTCCACTGTCCCTCTCCTCAACACTGATACAAAACCTCCCCTTTATCCAGGGGTCCACTGTCCCTCTCCTCTCCTCAACACTGATACAAACCTCTCCTTTATCCAGGGGTCCACTGTCCCTCTCCTCAACACTGATACAAAACCTCTCCTTTATCCAGGGGTCTACTGTCCCTCTCCTCAACACTGATACAAAACCTCTCCTTTATCCAGGGCTCCACTGTCCCTCTCCTCTCCTCAACACTGAAGACACAACGTTTAAAAGGTAGAACAGAGAGCTGATTGGCTGATTGATTCAGCGACTGCGGTACTAACCAGGACATTGGGGATGTGCTGCGGTTCAACCAGGAAGAACTTGTCGTAACGAACCACCGTCTCAAAGAACTCCAGCGATACAGATGTGTGTTGGTAACCACTGAGACCAGAGGAGACGAGCTGAGGAGACGAGGAGAACACAGGACATGATATCAGACGTTAGAAACAGGGGTCGTCAGCGGGGACTGGGGCCCCGGGGGGGGTCGTCAGCGGGGACTGGGGCCCCGGGGGGGGTCGTCAGCGGGGACTGGGGCCCCGGGGGGGGGGGGGGGGGGTCGTCAGCGGGGACTGGGGCCCCGGGGACTGGGTCGTCAGCGGGGACTGGGGCCCCGGGTCGTCAGCGGGGACTGGACCCGGGTCGTCAGCGGGGACTGGACCCGGGTCGTCAGCGGGGACTGGACCCGGGTCGTCAGCGGGGACTGGACCCCGGGTGGTCAGTGGAGGCCTGGGACCCCGGGTGGTCTCGGCTGTGTTTAACTCACCGTTCTCATCATATCCTGCAGGGCGGAGGTCTTGGCCGTGTCCCCAGAGAAGTGGGCCCCGTGTGAAGCAGGCAGAGCCTCTCCCAGCATGTACAGCAGCCTGATGGCCACCTCCACCTCCATGAAGGAAGCCGTCTGCCACCGCCTGAGAGACACACAATCAGGATCAGTACACGGTTCTTCACAGGTGGACATTGAGGAAGAAAACAAGATGGAGTCTTACTGCACGGTGTTGTTGAAAACTCTGCCTACAGCTTCCAGGAGCAGCTCAGGAGACACCTGAGCCAGACGATCTAACAGCATCTTTAACTGTTTCCTGTACTCTACAAACATCGCTTCATCCTCCCCCTGAGAGAGAGAGATAGAGAGACAGAGAGACAGAGAGAGGGAGATGGACAGAGAGAGATGGACAGAGAGAGGAGAGAGAGAAGGACAGAGAGAGAAAGGAGAGAGAGAGGGGAGAGATGGACAGAGAGAGAGATGGACAGAGAGAGATAGAGGGGGGGAGAGATGGACAGAGAGAGATAGAAGGGAGAGAGATGAACAGAGAGATAGAGGGGGAAGAGATGGACAGAGAGTGGTGGACAGAGAAAGATGGAGAGAGAGAGAGAGATAGAGAGAGAGATGGACAGAGAGAAAGGAGAGAGATGGAAGGGAGAGAGAAGGAGATAGTGAGTAATGAGAAAGCTGTTCAACTCCCCCCACAATTTAAAACTCCAAGTTTTTACCTCGTTGTCAAAGTTGTACTCTTCATCATAAGTTAGTTTCTTCATCACAGCCAACATGATGGCCTGTTGAGACAGAGACACAGTCAACACCCTGGATACACCAGTCAACACCCTGGATACACCAGTCAACACGCTGGATACACCAGTCAACACCCTGGATACACCAGCCAACATGATGGCCTGTTGAGACAGAGACACAGTCAACACGCCGGACACATCAGTCAACACGCCGGATACATCAGTCAACACGCCGGATACATCAGTCAACACGCCGGACACATCAGTCAACACGCCGGACACATCAGTCAACACCCTGGATACATCAGTCAACACGCCGGATACACCAGTCAACACGCCGGATACACCAGTCAACACGCCGGATACACCAGTCAACACGCCGGATACACCAGTCAACACGCCGGATACACCAGTCAACACGCCGGATACACCAGTCAACACGCCGGACACACCAGTCAACACGCCGGACACACGCCGGATACACGCCAGTCAACACGCCGGATACACGCCAGTCAACACGCCGGATACACGTCAGTCAACACGCCGGATACACGCCAGTCAACACGCCGGATACACGCCAGTCAACACGCCGGATACACGCCAGTCAACACGCCGGATACACGCCAGTCAACACGCCGGATACACGCCAGTCAACACGCCGGATACACGCCAGTCAACACGCCGGATACACGTCAGTCAACACGCCGGATACACGTCAGTCAACACGCCGGATACACGTCAGTCAACACGCCGGATACACGTCAGTCAACACGCCGGATAAACACCAGTCAACACGCCGGATAAACACCAGTCAACACGCCGGATAAACACCAGTCAACACGCCGGATACACACCAGTCAACACGCCGGATAAACACCAGTCAACACGCCGGATAAACACCAGTCAACACGCCGGATAAACACCAGTCAACACGCCGGATACACCAGTCAACACGCCGGATAAACACCAGTCAACACGCCGGATACACATTAGTCAACACGCTGGATACATCAGTCAACATGATGACAGATGGAGAGACGTTAGAATAGATTTTAAAAGCTAGTGGCTGGTTTCCCCGGACACCGATTAATTATATTCCTGGAATAAATAAAATAAAACAAAACAAAAACATGGTCATGTTTTTAGTCCAGAACTAAGGCCTAAACTGTGTGTCCGGGAAACCAGCCCCAAAGAGTTCGTGATGAAATCGTACCTCAACGTTAGTCTTCTGTTGGTCTGTCAGCAGCGGAAACTACAAGAGGAAGAGAGACGACAGGATGTTGTCGTTATGAAAACACAACCAAACACGCCGGATACACGCCAGTCAACACGCCGGATACACGCCAGTCAACACGCCGGATACACGCCAGTCAACACGCCGGATACACGTCAGTCAACACGCCGGATACACGTCAGTCAACACGCCGGATACACGTCAGTCAACACGCCGGATACACGTCAGTCAACACGCCGGATAAACACCAGTCAACACGCCGGATAAACACCAGTCAACACGCCGGATAAACACCAGTCAACACGCCGGATAAACACCAGTCAACACGCCGGATAAACACCAGTCAACACGCCGGATAAACACCAGTCAACACGCCGGATAAACACCAGTCAACACGCCGGATAAACACCAGTCAACACGCCGGATACACACCAGTCAACACGCCGGATAAACACCAGTCAACACGCCGGATAAACACCAGTCAACACGCCGGATACACGTCAGTCAACACGCCGGATACACGCCAGTCAACACGCCGGATACACGCCAGTCAACACGCCGGATACACGCCAGTCAACACGCCGGATACACGCCAGTCAACACGCCGGATACACGCCAGTCAACACGCCGGATACACGCCAGTCAACACGCCGGATACACGCCAGTCAACACGCCGGATACACGTCAGTCAACACGCCGGATACACGTCAGTCAACACGCCGGATACACGTCAGTCAACACGCCGGATACACGTCAGTCAACACGCCGGATACACGTCAGTACACGTCAGTCAACACGCCGGATAAACACCAGTCAACACGCCGGATAAACACCAGTCAACACGCCGGATAAACACCAGTCAACACGCCGGATAAACACCAGTCAACACGCCGGATACACCAGTCAACACGCCGGATAAACACCAGTCAACACGCCGGATACACATTAGTCAACACGCTGGATACATCAGTCAACATGATGACAGATGGAG
The DNA here is from genome assembly GCF_901001165.1 of Salmo trutta. Taxonomy (NCBI): domain Eukaryota; kingdom Metazoa; phylum Chordata; class Actinopteri; order Salmoniformes; family Salmonidae; genus Salmo; species Salmo trutta. The sequence continues at coordinate 675,126 of NW_021822437.1, forward strand.
AGACGTTAGAATAGATTTTAAAAGCTAGTGGCTGGTTTCCCCGGACACCGATTAATTATATTCCTGGAATAAATAAAATAAAACAAAACAAAAACATGGTCATGTTTTTAGTCCAGAACTAAGGCCTAAACTGTGTGTCCGGGAAACCAGCCCCAAAGAGTTCGTGATGAAATCGTACCTCAACGTTAGTCTTCTGTTGGTCTGTCAGCAGCGGAAACTACAAGAGGAAGAGAGACGACAGGATGTTGTCGTTATGAAAACACAACCAATGGGACCTTTAATTCAACGCAGTGGGCCTGTTCCAGGAAGCAGGAGAGATTAGCCAGCTAACTATGATAAACACCAGCGTGGAGGTATTTTATGTATTTAAAAAAAATATATATATATAATATAAATTAAAATAAAAAATATATATATAATATAAATTAAAATAAAAAATATATATATATAATATAAAAAAATATATAATATAAATTTAAAAAAAATATATATATATAATCTAAATAAAAAATATATAATATAAATTAAAATAAAAAATATATATAATATAAATTTTAAAAAAAAATATATATATAATCTAAATAAAAATATATAATATAAATTAAAATAAAAAATATATATAATATAAATTTAAAAAAAAAATATATATATAATATAAATAAAAAAAATTAAATGTATATAATATAAATAAAATGAAAATATATAATATAAATAAAATAAAAATATAAGATATATATATTTATTTATTATTTGTGACAGTTAACCAGCTAATTCATTCCTGGTTCTTTCTGGAACAGCCCCCCCTCCCCCAATGATAATGATTGGGGTCAGTTTGTGTGGACAGTTTTCTCCACCTTGTCTGATTCCCAGTACTCTTCAATGGCCTCCTGTCCTCCTCTCCCTACCTGAAGCATGTTACTCTGCCACTCGGACCCCTTGGGGAAGATTCAAAACAGATAAACACAAGTTTACTTCATTGTTACCGTGACACCCTGACCCTATTGATGACGCTGTCACATGACAGTGGTCTTGAGAGGCTATTCCACGCCCGTTCTAGAGATTATATTTCTATGGTTTCCCTCTCCTGCCTAGTAGAGATACATCTAGAGTGGCTCCCTCTCCTGCCTAGTAGAGATACATCTAGAGTGGCTCCCTCTCCTGTCTAGTAAAGATACATCTAGAGTGGCTCCCTCTCCTGTCTAGTAGAGATACATCTAGAGTCTAGAGTGGCCCAAATGACACTATTCCCTTTATAGTGCACTACATTTGACCAGAGACCTGGATGGAATAAGGTGCAATAGAGAATAGGGAGCCATATTCCCATAGGCCTCTGGTATCAGTGCGTATCTCACCTGTTTGAGTACGTCCAGGTAGTGGTATCTCACCTGTTTGAGTACGTCCAGGTAGTGGTATCTCACCTGTTTGAGTACGTCCAGGTAGTGGTATCTCACCTGTTTGAGTACGTCCAGGTAGTGGTATCTCACCTGTTTGAGTACGTCCAGGTAGTGGTATCTCACCTGTTTGAGTACGTCCAGGTAGTGGTATCTCACCTGTTTGAGTACGTCCAGGTAGTGGTATCTCACCTGTTTGAGTACGTCCAGGTAGTGGTATCTCACCTGTTTGAGTACGTCCAGGTAGTGGTATCTCACCTGTTTGAGTACGTCCAGGTAGTCGTATCTCACCTGTTTGAGTACGTTCAGGTAGTCGTAGCAGAAGCCTACGATGTTAGCCGAGATGTCGTCGTCGTCGTGGACCAACAGCTGGAGGAGCAGAGGAACCTTGGCCTCGATGGCGCTCAGCGACTCGGCGGCGTCTTTCACTTCGCCCCCTTTGGCCAGTTTGGTCCAGCTCAGCACCAGAGACTGACCCATCCCATTCACCAGTCTGGAGAACTTCGCCAGGAAGTCCACATCCTCTTCCTGTCAGAGCCAAGACAGGAAACCATTTCACTGTACAGCACTGCTATATAGGAGACAGGACGGCCATTTCACTGTACAGCACTACTATATAGGAGACAGGGGGGCCATTTCACTGTATAGCACTACTATATAGGAGACAGGGGGGCCATTTCACTGTACAGCACTACTATATAGGAGACAGGACACCATTTCACTGTACAGCACTACTATATAGGAGACAGGGGGGCCATTTCACTGTACAGCACTACTATATAGGAGACGGGGGCCATTTCACTGTACAGCACTACTATATAGGAGACAGGACACCATTTCACTGTACAGCACTACTATATAGGAGACAGGGGGGCCATTTCACTGTACAGCACTACTATATAGGAGACAGGACGGCCATTTCACTGTACAGCACTACTATATAGGAGACAGGGGGGACATTTCACTGTACAGCACTACTATATAGGAGACAGGGGGGACATTTCACTGTACAGCACTACTATATAGGAGACAGGAAACCATTTCACTGTACAGCACTGCTATATAGGAGACAGGAAACCATTTCACTGTACAGCACTACTATATAGGAGACAGGACACCATTTCACTGTACAGCACTACGTGTTATGTGGTGTGTGTGTGTGTGTGTTATGTGGTGTGTGTGTCTTCAGAAAGTACTCACACTCCTAGACTTTTCCACGTTATGAATTGGTATTAAAAATGACATTTTCTTTTCAACGATCTACACAAAATACTCTTCACGTCAAAGTCGAAGAATAATATATATTTTTCAAATATAATTTATGAAAAATATAACACTAAATGTATTTAGTCGTTACAGACTTCAGTCTTTCTGGGTCTCGAAGAGATTTAAACACCTGGATTGTATAATATTTGCACATTATTCTTTTTGAAATTCCTCAAGCTCTGTCAAGTTGATTGTTGATCATTGCTAGACGGCCATTTTCAAGTCTTTCCGTAGATTTTCAAGCAGATTTAAAGTCAAAACTGTAACTAGGCCCCTCAGGGACATTCAATGTCTTCTTGGTAAACAACCCCCAGTGTATATTTGAGCTTGTGTTTTAGGTGATTGTCCTGCTGAAAAGCTGAATTTGCCTCCCAGTGTTGGAAAGAAGACTGAACCAGGTTTTACACTAGGATTCTTCCTGTGTTTAGCGCCATTCAGTTTTATTTTTTTATCCTGAAAAACTCCCTAGTCCTTACCAATGACAAGCATACCCATAACATGATGCAGACACCACCATGCCAGACAATATGAAGAGTGGTACTCAGTGATGCGTTGGATTTGCCACAAATATAACAATTTTGTATTCAGGACAAAGTTAATTTATTCGCTACATTTTTTTTTGCAGTTTTACTTTAGTGTCTTGTTGCAAACAGGATGTAAGTTTTAAACTTATTTAGTCTTGACATTACAAAAGGGGGTGAATACTTATTGACTCGTTACATAAATCAGCTTTTCATTATGTATTAAATATGTAAAACAAAAAAAAAACAGAATTCCACTTTGACATTGTGAAGTATTGTGTGTAGATCAGTGGCACAAAAATCTCAATTTAAAAATCGATTTTAAATTCAAGCTGTAACACGACAAAAATATGGGGAAACTTTCTGAAGTGTGTGTGTGTGTGTGTGTGTGTGTGTGTGTGTATGTATATATATATATATATATATATATATATATATATATATATATATATATATATATATATATATATATATATATATATATATATATATATATATATATATATATATATATATATATATATATATACACCTACCTCCTCCACATTGAAGAAGCCAGCAGACTGCAGGACTTGACAGAGGGACTCAACCAGCTTGGTTTTGTCTGTAGGGTCCATGCCTTTATTAACAATCTCAAACAGACATTCACACGCCTCCTCTCTCAGGTCCTCCACGGACATCTGACTCAGCAGCAGGTTTACAAACCTGGAGGGACAGGAAACACACTGGTTACACACTGAACCAGGACCAGTCCATCTGATCTCTGGTTTATAAACCTGGACCAGGACCAGTCCATCTGATCTCTGGTTTATAAACCTGGACCAGGACCAGTCCATCTGATCTCTGGTTTATAAACCTGGACCAGGACCAGTCCATCTGATCTCTGGTTTATAAACACTGGACCAGGACCAGTCCATCTGATCTCTGGTTTATAAACCTGGACCAGGACCAGTCCATCTGATCTCTGGTTTATAAACCTGGACCAGGACCAGTCCATCTGATCTCTGGTTTATAAACCTGGACCAGTCCATCTGATCTCTGGTTTATAAACCTGGACCAGGACCAGTCCATCTGATCTCTGGTTTATAAACCTGGTCCAGGACCAGTCCATCTGATCTCTGGTTTATAAACCTGGACCAGGACCAGTCCATCTGATCTCTGGTTTATAAACCTGGACCTGGACCAGTCCATCTGATCTCTGGTTTATAAACACTGGACCTGGACCAGTCCATCTGATCTCTGGTTTATAAACCTGGACCAGGACCAGTCCATCTGATCTCTGGTTTATAAACCTGGACAGGAAACACACTGGTTACACACTGGACCAGGACCAGTCATCTGATATCTGGTTTATAAACCTGGTCCAGGACCAGTCCATCTGATCTCTGGTTTATAAACCTGGACAGGAACACTGGACCAGGACCAGTCATCTGATCTCTGGTTTATAAACCTGGAGGGACAGGAAACACTGGACCAGGACCAGTCATCTGATCTCTGGTTTATAAACCTGGAGGGACAGGAAACACTGGACCAGGACCAGTCATCTGATCTCTGGTTTATAAACCTGGAGGGACAGGAAACACTGGACCAGGACCAGTCATCTGGTCTCTGGTTTATAAACCTGGAGGGACAGGAAACACTGGACCAGGACCAGTCATCTGGTCCAGGACCAGTCATCTGGTCCAGGACCAGTCATCTGGTCCAGGACCAGTCATCTGATCTCTGGTTTATAAACCTGGAGGGACAGGAAACACTGGACCAGGACCAGTCATCTGGTCCAGGACCACAACAACCACTGATGTTGAAGGGAAGAAGGTGCGGACGTAGAAGGACAACATCTGATGAGAGTTTCAACCCAACACGATGCACCTGAGCTCAGTGTCCAGTCTCATAGCAAAGGGTCTGAATACTGACGGAAATAAGGTATCTGGATTTTATTTTAATACATTTGCAAGAATAATAAAATAAAAAAAACATGTTTTCGCTTTGTCATTATGGGGTATTGTGTGTAGATTTACGGGGGGAAAAATTTACTGAATCCATTTTAGAATAAGGCTGTAACGTTACAAAATGTGGGAAAAGGGAAAGATGTCTGAATGCAATGTATCTACCTCAAATACCTCATTATTATTATTATCTATCCTGATGTCTAGTCACTTTACCCTGCCTTCATGTATATATCTACCTCATTATTATCTATCCTGATGGCTAGTCACTTTACCCTGCCTTCATGTACATATCTACCTCAAATACCTCATTATTATCTATCCTGATGCCTAGTCACTTTACCCTGCCTTCATGTATATATCTACCTCAAATACCTTATTATTATCTATCCTGATGCCTAGTCACTTTACCCTGCCTTCATGTATATATCTACCTCATTATCTATCCTGATGTCTAGTCACTTTACCCTGCCTTCATGTATATATCTACCTCATTATCTATCCTGATGTCTAGTCACTTTACCCTGCCTTCATGTATATATCTACCTCATTATCTATCCTGATGTCTAGTCACTTTACCCTGCCTTCATGTATATATCTACCTCATTATCTATCCTGATGTCTAGTCACTTTACCCTGCCTTCATGTACATATCTACCTCAGTATCTATCCTGATGTCTAGTCACTTTACCCTGCCTTCATGTATATATCTACCTCATTATTATCTATCCTGATGGCTAGTCACTTTACCCTGCCTTCATATACATATCTACCTCAAATACCTCATTATTATCTATCCTGATGCCTGGTCACTTTACCCTGCCTTCATGTACATATCTACCTCAAATACCTCATTATCTATCCTAATGTCTAGACACTTTACCCTGCCTTCATGTATATATCTACCTCAAATACCTTATTATTATCTATCCTGATGCCTAGTCACTTTACCCTGCCTTCATGTATATATCTACCTCAAATACCTTATTATTATCTATCCTGATGCCTAGTCACTTTACCCTGCCTTCATGTACATATCTACCTCAAATACCTCATTATTATCTATCCTGATTAGGGAGGCACGATATATCGGTGAACATAACGGAATCGGACGATATTAGCTAAAAATGCCAACATGGGTATCGGACAGATATCTAGTTTAACGCCGATGTTAAAAACCGGATGTCAAAGCTGCCGTGCAGACCTACAACACGTAATGACGGCACGTTAAAACAGGCAGGCCGGCCGACCACAGACAGACGGGCAGGCCGGCCGGCCGACCACAGACAGACGGGCAGGCCGGCCGGCCGACCACAGACAGACGGGCAGGCCGGCCGGCCGACCACAGACAGACGGGCAGGCCGGCCGGCCGACCACAGACAGACGGGCAGGCCGACCACAGACAGACGGGCAGGCCGACCACAGACAGACGGGCAGGCCGACCACAGACAGACGGGCAGGCCGACCACAGACAGACGGGCAGGCCGACCACAGACAGACGGGCCGGCCGACCACAGACAGACGGGCCGGCCGACCACAGACAGGCCGGCCGACCACAGACAGGCCGGCCGACCACAGACAGACAGACAGACCTGTCGTTGGCGATGAGGTTGAGGTCTATCCAGGAGACGTAGGCTCCCACCACCTCCAGACATTGACAGGTGATCTCAGGGTGAGACTGCTGATAGGTCCCGAGGATCTGGTACCAGGACTCAACCAGGCTGGGGATGACCTGCTCCCTCATACTATCCTTTATTAAGGTGTTCCTACGCACCTCCTGGAGAGAGGAGGGGAGAGAGAGAGAGGAGGGGAGAGAGGAGAGTTAAATGCTGGGGATGACCTGCTCCCTCATACTATCCTTTATTAAGGTGTTCCTACGCACCTCCTGGAGAGAGGAGGGGAGAGAGAGGAGGGGAGAGAGGAGAGTTAGATGCTGGGGATGACCTGCTCCCTCATACTATCCTTTATTAAGGTGTTCCTACGCACCTCCTGGAGAGAGGAGGGGAGAGGGGAGAGAGGAGAGAGAGGAGGGGAGAGAGAGAGAGAGGAGGGGGAGAGAGAGAGAGGAGGGGAGAGAGAGAGAGGAGAGGAGAGGGGAGAGAGAGAGAGGAGAGAGGGAGAGAGAGGAGAGGGGAGAGAGAGGAGAGGGGAGAGAGAGGAGAGGGGAGAGAGAGGAGAGGGGAGAGAGAGGAGAGGGGAGAGAGAGGAGGGGAGAGAGAGGAGAGGAGACAGAGAGGAGACAGAGAGGAGACAGAGAGGAGACAGAGAGGAGACAGAGAGGAGACAGAGAGGAGACAGAGAGGAGACAGAGAGGAGACAGAGAGGAGACAGAGAGGAGACAGAGAAGTTACAGACTAGGGACAACCTGCTCCCTCAATAGGGGGGGTGTCCACCACCTCAGCGTCCTCTTACCTCAGGGGAGTGCAGGATCTCTCTGTCCACCACCTCAGCGTCCTCTTACCTCAGGGGAGTGCAGGATATCTCTGTCTACCACCTCAGCGTCCTCTTACCTCAGGGGAGTGCAGGATATCTCTGTCCACCACCTCAGCGTCCTCTTACCTCAGGGGAGTGCAGGATATCTCTGTCTACCACCTCAGCGTCCTCTTACCTCAGGGGAGTGCAGGATATCTCTGTCCACCACCTCAGCGTCGATAGCCATCAGCGTTCTGAGGTAGACGTCGACCCCGTGTGGGTTCAGGCCCACTAGAGACAGCAGGTCATAGAAGAACTTGGGCCAGTGGGTCAGGTACTCCATCACGAAGGTCAGAGCAAACACCTGGGCTGCCTTGTTACGGATGAACGGCTTCTCTGGTTGGGAGTTCATTAACTGGAGAGGAGGAGGAGGAGGAAGAGGGAGGAGGAAGAGGAGGGGGAGGAGGAGGAGGAGGAGGAAGGGGGAGGAGGAAGGGGGAGGAGGAAGGGGGAGGAGGAAGGGGGAGGAGGAAGGGGGAGGAGGAAGGGGGGAGGAGGAGGAAGAAGAGGGGGGAGGAGGGGAAGGAGGAAGGGGGAGGAGGAAGGGGAGGAGGAGGAGGGGGAAGGGGAGGAGGAGGAAGAGGAAGAAGAGGGGGGAGGAGGGGAAGGAAGGAAAGGAGGAGGAGGAGGAAGAAGAAGAAGGGGAGGATAGCAGAGAAGGAGAATAACATATTGAAATACATTTTCTACGACAATTTTTCCAATCCAGGAATTCAAGGTGTGGAAGACGGCCAACTTCACGACTGTATAAAGATGTGTACCGAACAACAACAACAACAAAAAATCTCAAGTAACAAAACAGTGTCGTTGATGAAATCTGCTACGGCGTTCCAGACGGAGAAGCAGAGCCCCACCTGAAGCTGCAGCCATTTCATCAGGGTTTCTCGTATCAGCTGTTGCTGGGCAGGACTGAGACCTCCATGTCTGAGACAAAAACACACACACAACACAATGTCACTTTCTGTTCCTCACTAATTCATAGAGGAATCCCGTTGAGCGTCATCAAAATAAATTTAGAAATCTATGTTATTTAAAATGATCGCGCCGAACGAGCGTCTGCGATGCCAAGGGATAAAATAGAAGTCCTTTTCCATTTCTGACGCAGATCGCGCTGAAAGTCCTGCCTCTCCCATCTCCTCATTGGTTTATAGAAGCAGGTACCCACGTGCCGTCTCCTCATTGGTTATACCCACGTGGGGTGACTGAAAGACGAACTGTTTTGCCGGTCGTCGTGGTAACCAAATCACCATATAAGTTAAAAGATGAAAAAGGCTGGAAGGAGGAGAGACGACTAAACGATTCGGTTGATCGTTTTATCTGTGGATTAATTGGCGGAGTAGAGGACCTTGTGCATTTCAGGTAAAATAACAACTCAATGTTTATATCCCAGGACAAATTAGCTAGCAACAGCAAGCTAGCTAAATAGGACAAATTAGCTAGCAACAGCAAGCTAGCTAAATAAGACAAATTAGCTAGCAACAGCAAGCTAGCTAAATAAGACAAATTAGCTAGCAACAGCAAGCTAGCTAAATAGGACAAATTAGTTAGCAACAGCAAGCTAACTTGCTAAAATTGCCATACATGTTTAATGCTTTTCGACCTGTCCCCAAATTAATGTAATTGGTTCAGAGTTTGTTTTGATATTTTAACCTGCGTGTCGTGATCACGTTTTGTGTGTGGGGGGACAAAATACATTTACACTCGCGCAGCCGGTTTGGGTTCCGCGTCAGAGAGACAAATATACACGGTTTTCATTCAGACGTCAGTAAGAAACGGGACAGTACTTTAATACTCTACTGTAAAAGCATTCAGAAAAGCTAACAGCATTAGTTGTTATCTGGAGTCAATGGGATTGGAGGAACAGTCAACCTGGAGTCAATGGGATTGGAGGAACAGTCAACCTGGAGTCAATGGGATTGGAGGAACAGTCAACCTGGAGTCAATGGGATTGGAGGAACAGTCAACCTGGAGTCAATGGGATTGGAGGAACAGTCAACCTGGAGTCAATGGGATTGGAGGAACAGTCAACCTGGAGTCAATGGGATTGGAGGAACAGTCAACCTGGAGTCAATGGGATTGGAGGAACAGTCAACCTAGAGTCAATGGGATTGGAGGAACAGTCAACCTAGAGTCAATGGGATTGGAGGAACAGTCAACCTAGAGTCAATGGGATTGGAGGAACAGTCAACCTGGAGTCAATGGGATTGGAGGAACAGTCAACCTGGAGTCAATGGGATTGGAGGAACAGTCAACCTGGAGTCAATGGGATTGGAGGGAACAGTCAACCTGGAGTCAATGGGATTGGAGGAACAGTCAACCTAGAGTCAATGGATTGGAGGAACAGTCAACCTGGAGTCAATGGGATTGGAGGAACAGTCAACCTGGAGTCAATGGGATTGGAGGAACAGTCAACCTGGAGTCAATGGGATTGGAGGAACAGTCAACCTGGAGTCAATGGGATTGGAGGGATTGGAGGAACAGTCAATGGGATTGGAGGGATTGGAGGAACAGTCAATGGGATTGGAGGGATTGGAGGAACAGTCAATGGGATTGGAGGGATTGGAGGAACAGTCAATGGGATTGGAGGAACAGTCAATGGGATTGGAGGAACAGTCAATGGGATTGGAGGAACAGTCAATGGGATTGGAGGAACAGTCAATGGGATTGGAGGAACAGTCAATGGGATTGGAGGAACAGTCAATGGGATTGGAGGAACAGTCAAGGGATTGGAGGAACAGTCAATGGGATTGGAGGAACAGTCAATGGGATTGGAGGGAACAGTCAATGGGATTGGAGGAACAGTCAATGGGATTAGAGAGGAACAGTCAATGGGATTGGAGGAACAGTCAATGGGATTGGAGGAACAGTCAATGGGATTGGAGGAACAGTCAATGGGATTGGAGGAACAGTCAATGGGATTGGAGGAACAGTCAATGGGATTGGAGGAACAGTCAACCTGGAGTCCTAATTCGTCATCTATCAGACCAGACTAGTAGCAGGATGACAACTGACAGAGGTACTGCCTCTTCTCCTCCTCTCTTCCTCTCTTCCTCCCCCCCTCTCCTCCTCCTCCCTCTCCTCCTCCTCCCTCTCCTCCTCCTCCTCCTCCTCCTCCTCCCTCCTCTTCTCCTCCCCCCTCTTCTCCTCCTCTCACCTGTACTTGATCTGGTGCTCCAGGACTTGGAAACAGAAGAACTTCACATGGTCGTCACTGAGAGAGGTATAAATAAAGTTATTACAATACATCCAACACAGGGGGAGACCAACACAGGGGGGACCAACACAGGGGGGACCAACACAGGGGGGACCAACACAGGGGGGACCAGAGAAGGACCAACAGGGAGACCAACAGGGGGACCAACAGGGGGGACCAACAGGGGGGACCAACAGGTGGGACCAACAGGGGGGACCAACAGGGAGACCAACACAGGGGGGGACCAGAATCCAGAACGATCAACAGGGAGACCAACACAGGGGGGACCAGAATCCAGAACGACCAACAGGGGGGACCAACAGGGGAGGCCAACAGGGGAGGCCAACAGGGGAGGCCAACAGGGGAGGCCAACAGGGGAGGCCAACAGGGGAGGCCAACAGGGGGGGCCAACAGGGGGGGCCAACAGGGGGGGCCAACAGGGGGACCAACAGGGGGACCAACAGGGGGACCAAAATCCAGAGGGAGACCAACAGGGAGACCAACAGGGGGGACCAACAGGGGAGACCAAAATCCAGAGGGGGACCAACAGGGAGACCAGAGGGGGACCAACAGGGGAGACCAGAGGGGGACCAACAGGGGAGACCAACAGGGGGACCAACAGGGGGACCAACAGGGGAGACCAACAGGGAGACCAACAGGGGGACCAACAGGGGGACCAACAGGGGGACCAACAGGGGGACCAACAGGGGGACCAACAGGGGGACCAACAGGGGGACCAAAATCCAGAGGGAGACCAACAGGGAGACCAGAATCCAGAGGGAGACCAACAGGGAGACCAGAGGGGGACCAACAGGGGAGACCAACAGGGGGACCAACAGGGGAGACCAACAGGGGAGACCAACAGGGGAGACCAACAGGGGGACCAACAGGGGGACCAACAGGGGGACCAACAGGGGGACCAACAGGGGGACCAACAGGGGGACCAACAGGGGGACCAACAGGGGGACCAACAGGGGGACCAACAGGGGGACCAACAGGGAGACCAACAGGGAGACCAACAGGGAGACCAAGCAGTAGAACAGGTTGGAATCTGTAACCTCCCAGGTGGGACTAGAAGGATCTCTAATCAGAATCCTACCAACTAAATGGGTCTCACCTGTAAATGCCTTTAGCCAGGGCCTCTGCACACACCTCCCAGGCATCCTGGGACTCCTTCAACTGCTCAAAATACACCATCGCCTGAGGAGGAGAGGAACAGGGGCAGAGAGAGAGGGGCAGAGAGAGAGGGGCAGAGAGAGAGGGGCAGAGAGAGAAGCAGAGAGAGGGGCAGAGAGAGAGGGGCAGAGAGAGAGGGGCAGAGAGAGAGGGACAGAGAGAGGGGGACAGAGAGAGGGGGACAGAGAGAGAGGGGCAGAGAGAGAGGGGCAGAGAGAGAGGGGCAGAGAGAGAGGGGCAGAGAGAGGGGGCAGAGAGAGAGGGGCAGAGAGAGAGGGGCAGAGAGAGAGGGGCAGAGAGAGAGGGGCAGAGAGAGAGGGGCAGAGAGACAGAAGCAGAGAGAGAAACAAGGGTTAGAAAAGGGAGTGAGAGAATGAAAGAGCTTCTGAATCTCACACATAACTACCACATTCTGCAGCCAGACACACAAACCCTCGTGCTGACAGTGGAGAGGGACTATGGTGGCTGGCTGGCTGGCTGGCTCACTGGCTGGCTGGCTGGCTGGCTGTCTGGCTCGCTGGCTGGCTGGCTGGCTGGCTCGCTGGCTGGCTGGCTGGCTCACTGGCTGGCTGGCTGTCTGGCTCACTGGCTGGCTGGCTGTCTGGCTCACTGGCTGGCTGGCTGTCTGGCTCACTGGCTGGCTCACTGGCTGGCTGGCTCACTGGCTGGCTGGCTCAAGGACACAGTTGGTGTGACATGTATTTCTGTGTAGGCCACCATCTGAAAAAGCCCGGTGGAAGCCTTGTGTTCCACAGCAGAACCCTGGTGGAAGCCTCGTGTTCCACAGCAGAACAGCAGAACCCCGGCGGAAGCCTCGTGTTCCACAGCAGAACCCTGGTGGAAGCCTCGTGTTCCACAGCAGAACCCCGGTGGAAGCCTTGTGTTCCACAGCAGATCCCTGGTGGAAGCCTTGTGTTCCACAGCAGATCCCTGGTGGAAGCCTTGTGTTCCACAGCAGATCCCTGGTGGAAGCCTTGTGTTCCACAGCAGATCCCTGGTGGAAGCCTTGTGTTCCACAGCAGATCCCTGGTGGAAGCCTTGTGTTCCACAGCAGAACCCTGGTGGAAGCCTTGTGTACCACAGCAGAACAGCAGAACCCTGGTGGAAGCCTTGTGTTCCACAGCAGATCCCTGGCGGAAGCCTCGTGTTCCACAGGTATTGCTGTTGTATTACTGAATATGTGTATATTACTGTATATAGAGGCCTATTGGTCTGTAGAGATCCATTCTAACCCACTTCCTGTGGCCATTATTGAACTTCCTGAGGGGTACTGGACTCTGTAAACAGCACCAGTTACAACTTCATGCAGAGAGAACTCCCATGGATGGAGAGTCTACATGGGTCAGTCTACATGGGTCAGTCTACATGGGTCAGTCTACATGGGCCAGTCTACATGGGCCAGTCTACATGGGCCAGTCTACATGGGCCAGTCTACATGGGCCAGTCTACATGGGCCATGTTGGGCCAGTCTACATGGGCCAGTCTACATGGGCCAGTCTACATGGGCCAGTCTACATGGGCCAGTCTACATGGGCCAGTCTACATGGATCAGTCTACATGGGTCTGAGAATCATTTCCAGGAGCCAACGAGTTTGGATCAAGTCCAGTCTACATGGGTCAGTCTACATGGGCCAGTCTACACGGGTCTGAGAATCATTTCCAGGAGCCAACGAGTTTGGATCAAGTCCAGTCTACATGGGTCAGTCTACATGGGCCAGTCTACATGGGCCAGTCTACATGGGCCAGTCTACATGGGCCAGTCTACATGGGTCTGAGAATCATTTCCAGGAGCCAATGCGTTTGGACCCGCAAGATTTGTCCTCTACAAACACATGAATGAACTGCACACACACAGTAATGAGACGTGCCTTCTGCCTATAGCAGGCGTCTGCGTTAGGGATGACAGACAGACAGACAGACAGACAGACAGAGACAGACAGAGACAGACAGACAGAGACAGACAGACAGAGACAGACAGAGACAGACAGAGACAGACAGAGACAGACAGACAGAGACAGACAGACAGAGACAGACAGACAGAGACAGAGACAGACAGACAGACAGAGACAGACAGAGACAGACAGAGACAGACAGACAGAGACAGACAGAGACAGACAGAGACAGACAGAGACAGACAGAGACAGACAGAGACAGACAGAGACAGACAGAGACAGAGACAGACAGAGACAGACAGAGACAGACAGAGACAGACAGAGACAGAGACAGACGACAGACGACAGACGACAGACGACAGACGACAGACGACAGACAGAGACAGACAGACAGAGACAGACAGACAGAGACAGACAGAGACAGACAGACAGAGACAGACAGAGACAGACGTACCTTCTGCCTATAGCAGGCGTCTGCGTTAGGGTTGAGCCCCAGCAGGGCCTGCTCGTCCATGTTGATAATGGAGACAGACTGGCAGGCCATGAGAAGGTTAGCTGCTGCTTCCCTCCACTGTAGTTTCACTGTCTTCTGTTGCTCCCCTCCGGCAGGCCAAGCACATCTACACAACAACAACAACAATAACAATAACTAGGGCTGGGAATAGCCAGGGACCTCACAATACGAGATCATGAAACTAAGGTGCCAATACAATGTGTATTGCGATTCTCATGACTCCATATGTATTGAGAGTCTATATTTACACTGTGATTCGATACTGTGATTTTATTGCAATTTGATGTTCCGAACATATTGCTCACCAATATGTCTGCTGCAGAGCGACAAGACAAAACAAGTTTTTGTTATTTAAAAAAATAAAAAAACGTTTAACCCTTTTTCTCACCAATTTCGTGATATCCAAATTGGTAGTTACAGTCTTGTCCCATCACTGCAACTCCCGTACGGACTCGGGACAGGCGAAGGTCGAGAGCCGTGCGTCCTCTGAAACACGACCTCGCCAAGCCGCTCTGCTTCTTTATACACTGCTCGCTTAACCCGGAAGCCAGCCGCACCAATGTGTCGGAGGAAATACCGTCCAGCTGGAGACCGGAAGTCAGCTTGCAGGCACCCGGCCCGCCACAAGGAGTCGC
Organism: Salmo trutta; assembly: GCF_901001165.1. Taxonomy (NCBI): domain Eukaryota; kingdom Metazoa; phylum Chordata; class Actinopteri; order Salmoniformes; family Salmonidae; genus Salmo; species Salmo trutta. The sequence continues at coordinate 690,132 of NW_021822437.1, forward strand.
TGGAGCGCGAACGGGACAAGGACATCCCGGCCGGCCAAACTCTCCCCTAACCCGGACGACGGCGCTGGGCAAAACTCTCCCCTAACCCGGACGGCGACGCTGGGCCAAACTCTCCCCTAACCCGGGCGACGGCGCTGGGCCAAACTCTCCCCTAACCCGGGCGACGGCGCTGGGCCAAACTCTCCCCTAACCCGGGCGACGGCGCTGGGCCAAACTCTCCCCTAACCCGGGCGACGGCGCTGGGCCAAACTCTCCCCTAACCCGGGCGACGGCGCTGGGCCAAACTCTCCCCTAACCCGGACGGCGACGCTGGGCCAAACTCTCCCCTAACCCGGACGACGACGCTGGGCCAAACTCTCCCCTAACCCGGACGACGCTGGGCCAAACTCTCCCCTAACCCGGACGGCGCTGGGCCAATTGTGCGTCGCCTCACAGGTCCCCCCCGGGTCACAGCCGACTGTGACTCAGCCTGGGATCGAACCCGGGTCTGTAATGATGCCACAAGCACTGCGATGCAGTACCTTAGACCGCCAACGCCAAGTTTTGATCAGTCATGGAAATTAAAATTAAAAAGTGCTGAAAACAAAATTGGTCTCCTCATTTAAAAAGACAGAGAACAAGTGATGACAGAAACATACTGGAGTTTTGGTGCCGGTACAGCCAACTAAAGATACATTATATTGCCATATCATCAAAAACAGAAACATACTGGAGTTTTGGTGCCGGTGCAGCCAACTAAAGATACATTATATTGCCATATCATCAAAAACAGAAACATATTGTAGTTTTGGTGCCGGTACAGCCAACTAAAGATACATTATATTGCCATATCATCAAAAACAGAAACATATTGGAGTTTTGGTGCCGGTACAGCCAACTAAAGATACATTATATTGCCATATCATCAAAAAGAAATATCCTGATATGTAACTATCAATTTTTGAAAGTCTGAGATAATTTACTGAACGCTGTTATGGATTCTCTCACACACACACACACATTACCAACCATAACAACACACAAGGAAGAACGATGATGATGTGGAAATCTGCCGGATTTGAAACCCATTGTAATCTATGGAATACATTCAAATACACCTGGTTACCAAATGGCAGTTATGATGAGTAGCTAAAGAAACATGGGTAACTTACATAACCACTAACTTTATAGAGCTAGCCTCCGCCTCCCGGCATAGAGCTAGCCTCCGCCTCCCGGCATAGAGCTAGCCTCCGCCTCCCGGCATAGAGCTAGCCTCCGCCTCCCGGCATAGAGCTAGCCTCCGCCTCTTGGCATAGCTGGTGCTGTTGAGTTCCATTGTGTGATTGCCTCATTGACTCAGTGGCAGCTGACCAGCATGCCCAGGACAGTGAACAACAGTAGCTAACTAGCTAGCACAGCAGTGTAGTGGCCTGCACGGCACAGCGAGTGTCAGCGAGTGTGTGTGGCTAGTATTGTTTGACACACACACACACACACACACACACACACACACAGCGTAATGCTGAGTCAACACAAACATGCAGGCGTTGATGCGAGGCCCAGACAGACCCTGTAACTGGCCTCTCCCCTCTACATAATGAACACTATGAACAATACCGCCGTACCCCAGCAGCTAACCCGCCGCCGTACCCCAGCAGCTAACCTCGGGTCCGCCGCCGTACCCCAGCAGCTAACCTCGGGTCCGCCGCCGTACCCCAGCAGCTAACCTCGGGTCCGCCGCCGTACCCCAGCAGCTAACCTCGGGTCCGCCGCCGTACCCCAGCAGCTAACCTCGGGTCCGCCGCCGTACCCCAGCAGCTAACCTCGGGTCCGCCGCCGTACCCCAGCAGCTAACCTCGGGTCCGCCGCCGTACCCCAGCAGCTAACCTCGGGTCCGCCGCCGTACCCCAGCAGCTAACCTCGGGTCCGCCGCCGTACCCCAGCAGCTAACCTCGGGTCCGCCGCCGTACCCCAGCAGCTAACCTCGGGTCCGCCGCCGTACCCCAGCAGCTAACCTCGGGTCCGCCGCCGTACCCCAGCAGCTAACCTCGGGTCCGCCGCCGTACCCCAGCAGCTAACCTCGGGTCCGCCGCCGTACCCCAGCAGCTAACCTCGGGTCCGCCGCCGTACCCCAGCAGCTAACCTCGGGTCCGCCGCCGTACCCCAGCAGCTAACCTCGGGTCCGCCGCCGTACCCCAGCAGCTAACCTCGGGTCCGCCGCCGTACCCCAGCAGCTAACCTCGGGTCCGCCGCCGTACCCCAGCAGCTAACCTCGGGTCCGCCGCCGTACCCCAGCAGCTAACCTCGGGTCCGCCGCCGTACCCCAGCAGCTAACCTCGGGTCCGCCGCCGTACCCCAGCAGCTAACCTCGGGTCCGCCGCCGTACCCCAGCAGCTAACCTCAGGTCCGCCGCCGTACCCCAGCAGCTAACCTCAGGTCCGCCGTACCCCAGCAGCTAACCTCAGGTCCGCCGTACCCCAGCAGCTAACCTCAGGTCCGCCGTACCCCAGCAGCTAACCTCAGGTCCGCCGTACCCCAGCAGCTAACCTCAGGTCCGCCGTACCCCAGCAGCTAACCTCAGGTCCGCCGTACCCCAGCAGCTAACCTCAGGTCCGCCGTACCCCAGCAGCTAACCTCAGGTCCGCCGTACCCCAGCAGCTAACCTCAGGTCCGCCGTACCCCAGCAGCTAACCTCAGGTCCGCCGTACCCCAGCAGCTAACCTCAGGTCCGCCGTACCCCAGCAGCTAACCTCAGGTCCGCCGTACCCCAGCAGCTAACCTCAGGTCCGCCGTACCCCAGCAGCTAACCTCAGGTCCGCCGTACCCCAGCAGCTAACCTCAGGTCCGCCGTACCCCAGCAGCTAACCTCAGGTCCACTGTACCCCAGCAGCTAACAGTTAGACAACACATAGCTAGCATGATGCAACATGGACTCAATATTTCTAATCAGTTACGTACACATATGCTGCAGATAACACAACAGGTGCAGCGAAATGCTTGTGTTTCTAGCTCCAACAGTAATACCAAATGCTTGTGTTTCTAGCTCCAACAGTGCAGTAATACCTAATGCTTGTGTTTCTAGCTCCAACAGTAATACCTAATGCTTGTGTTTCTAGCTCCAACAGTAATACCTAATGCTTGTGTTTCTAGCTCCAACAGTACAGTAATACCGAATGCTTGTGTTTCTAGCTCCAACAGTAATACCTAATGCTTGTGTTTCTAGCTCCAACAGCAGTAGGATGGTGTGGACAGCAGTAGTTATATAGGATAGTGTGGACAGCAGTAGTTATATAGGATGGTGTGGACAGCAGTAGTTATACAGGATTTGCCTTGACTAGAATAAATTATAAACACATGAGTAAAACAGTTTGGAAACGTTATTAAAGTGACCAGTGATCCACGTCTATTTACACGGAGCAGCAGTCTGAGGTGCAGGGTAGAGTACCGGGTGGTAGCAGGCTAGTAACACTGACTAAAGTTCAGGGTAGAGTACCGGGTGGTAGCAGGCTAGTAACACTGACTAAAGTTCAGGGTAGAGTACCGGGTGGTAGCCAGCTAGTAACACTGACTAAAGTTCAGGGTAGAGTACCGGGTGGTAGCAGGCTAGTAACACTGACTAAAGTTCAGGGCAGGGCGCTGGGATGCTGGGCGGAGGCCGGCTACTGGAGACTAACATTCGGATGGCCTGGAGATAGAAGCTGGGTTTTTTTAGTTTCTCTGTCCCAGCTTTAATGCACATGCACATGTCTCCTCCTTCTAGATGGTAGAGGGGGGCGGACAGGAAGTGGCTGTTGACTGTGTTTCTACTGGTCGTTGTTTTAAGGCTGGTTGTATTGGTGTTAGCTAGGTTACCAAATAAAATGATGCTTTATTACCAACGCGGTATTGTAAAACACATCGTTTCGTGGCCGGTGTTTGCTTGTTTGCCGACTTTTTTTGTACAGCTTTGACAGCGCTACTGTATCTTTCTGACATGCAAAGACCCAAACAGCGTTCCATAGTATGTCGTGAAGCTAATAGCAGCGAAGCTATTACTGTGTAACTCCGGTAGGGCAACATCTGAAAAATAGTGCACTTGGTAATGTTAGTGTGTACCGGAGCGCGACCAGTCGGCGAAAGCCAACATCACCCACGACAGAGAACGGTTGATTGTCAAAGGCAATGAATTCCATTATCTTGGCTTTAATGGATTTCGCCTTTTGAGTTGTCGTCTCGTTGAAATGTTCTTACTCTTTCAAATGACTGCTGGACTTGTTGACTGCTCGATCCACACAGCAGACATTGTGGGCTAGGTTAGGAATGCTGATTTGCACGTGTAGCGCAAACATTTTAACGTGGCGTCATTACGTCATGTACCTTCGTTATATCGGTATGCACGGTAGCTTTGACATCCGGTTTTTAACTAGACACCGGGCCGATACCGATGTTGGCATTTTTAGCTAATATCAGCCGATTCCCATATGTTCACCGACATATCGTGCATCTCTAATGGAAACTGCTCGGCATCTGACCACAAGGCGCTACAGAGGGTAGTGTGTACGACCCAGTATATCGCTGGGGCCAAGCTTCCTGACATCCAGGACCTCTATACCAGGCGGTGTCAGAGGAAGGCCCCCCAAAAAATGTATCAAAGACTACAGTCACCCAGTCAGACTGTTCTCTCTGCTACCGCACGGCAGGTGGTACCGGAGCGCCAAGTCCAGGACCAAAAGGCTCCTTAACAGCGTCTACCCCCAAGCCATAAGACTGCTGAACAATTCATCAAATGGCCACCCAGCCACCCCATTTGTTTTTACACTGCTGCTACTCACTGTTTATTATCTATGAATAGTCACTTCAGCCTTGTTATTGTTATGTCATTTTCTTGTGTTACTTTTTGATTTTGTTTAACACTTTAGTTTATTTAGGAAAACATTTGCGTAACTCTATTTCTTGAACTGCATTGTTTGGTTAAGGCCTTGTCAGTAAGCATTTCACGGTAAGGTAAGGTTGTTGTATTCGGCGCATGTGACAAATAAAATGTAAATTTGCTGTAGATGTCCTGGAGGGCAGGCAGTGTTGCCCGCGGTGATGCGTTGGGACGACCACACCACCTACTGGAGAGCCCTGCGGTTGAGGACGGTGCAGGTGCCGTACCAGGCGGTGATACAGCCCGAACAGACAGGATGCTCTCGATGGCGCATCTGTAAAAGAACGCGAGGATCTGATTGGCCCCGCGCCTAATTTCTTCTGGAGGTCGAAGAGGCGGTTGTTGCGCCTTCTTCACCACACCGTCTGTGTGAATGGATCATTTCTGGTTGTCAGTCCACGCCGATGGAACTTGAAGCATTTTTCACCGTCTCCACTGTGGCACCGTCGATGTGAATGGGGGGGGGGGGCGTGATCTCTCCGGTGTCTCCTGAAGTCCACGATAAGCTCCTTCGTTATGTCGACGTTGAGGTAAGAGATTATTTTTCCTGGCAGCACTCCGCCAGGGGCCCTCGACCTCCTCCCTGTAGGCCGTCTTGTCGTTGTTGGTACATCAGCACTACCACTGTTGTGTCATCAGCAAACTTTGATGATTGAGTTGGAGACGTGAGCAGCCAAGCAGTCACGGGTGAACAGGGAGTACAGCAGGGAATCCAGCACCCAGTTGCATAGGGCAGGGTTCAGACCCCAGGACCCCCGAGCTCAGTGATGAACTTGGAGGGCACTATGGTGTCGAAAGCTGCGCTGTAGTCGATGAACAGCATTTATATACATAGGAATTCATCTTGTCCAGATGGGATAGGGCAGTGTGCATGCGACGGCGGTTGAGTCATCTGTGGATCTGTTGGGGCGGTACGCAAATCGTAGTGGGTCTAGGGCATCAGGTAAGGTGATATTAACTAGTAGGTCTAGGGCATCAGGTAAGGTGATATTAACTAGTGGGTCTAGGGCATCAGGTAAGGTGATATTAACTAGTGGGTCTAGGGCATCAGGTAAGGTGATATTAACTAGTGGGTCTAGGGCATCAGGTAAGGTGATATTAACTAGTGGGTCTAGGGCATCAGGTAAGGTGATATTAACTAGTGGGTCTAGGGCATCAGGTAAGGTGATATTAACTAGTAGGTCTAGGGCATCAGGTAAGGTGATATTAACTAGTGGGTCTAGGGCATCAGGTAAGGTGATATTAACTAGTGGGTCTAGGGCATCAGGTAAGGTGATATTAACTAGTGGGTCTAGGGCATCAGGTAAGGTGATATTAACTAGTGGGTCTAGGGCATCAGGTAAGGTGATATTAACTAGTAGGTCTAGGGCATCAGGTAAGATGATATTAACTAGTGGGTCTAGGGCATCAGGTAAGGTGATATTAACTAGTAGGTCTAGGGCATCAGGTAAGGTGATATTAACTAGTGGGTCTAGGGCATCAGGTAAGGTGATATTAACTAGTAGGTCTAGGGCATCAGGTAAGGTGATATTAACTAGTGGGTCTAGGGCATCAGGTAAGGTGATATTAACTAGTGGGCCTAGGGCATCAGGTAAGGTGATATTAACTAGTGGGTCTAGGGCATCAGGTAAGGTGATATTAACTAGTGGGTCTAGGGCATCAGGTAAGGTGATATTAACTAGTGGGTCTAGGGCATCAGGTAAGGTGATATTAACTAGTAGGTCTAGGGCATCAGGTAAGGTGATATTAACTAGTGGGTCTAGGGCATCAGGTAAGGTGATATTAACTAGTAGGTCTAGGGCATCAGGTAAGGTGATATTAACTAGTGGGCCTAGGGCATCAGGTAAGGTGATATTAACTAGTGGGTCTAGGGCATCAGGTAAGGTGATATTAACTAGTGGGTCTAGGGCATCAGGTAAGGTGATATTAACTAGTGGGTCTAGGGCATCAGGTAAGGTGATATTAACTAGTAGGTCTAGGGCATCAGGTAAGGTGATATTAACTAGTGGGTCTAGGGCATCAGGTAAGGTGATATTAACTAGTAGGTCTAGGGCATCAGGTAAGGTGATATTAACTAGTGGGTCCAGGGCATCAGGTAAGGTGATATTAACTAGTGGGTCTAGGGCATCAGGTAAGGTGATATTAACTAGTGGGTCTAGGGCATCAGGTAAGGTGATCCTTAACTAGTGGGTCTAGGGCATCAGGTAAGGTGATATTAACTAGTGGGTCTAGGGCATCAGGTAAGGTGATCCTTAACTAGTGTGTCCAGGGCATCAGGTAAGGTGATATTAACTAGTAGGTCTAGGGCATCAGGTAAGGTGATATTAACTAGTAGGTCTAGGGCATCAGGTAAGGTGATATTAACTAGTGGGCCTAGGGCATCAGGTAAGGTGATATTAACTAGTGGGTCTAGGGCATCAGGTAAGGTGATCCTTAACTAGTGGGTCTAGGGCATCAGGTAAGGTGATATTAACTAGTGGGTCTAGGGTATCAGGTAAGGTGATATTAACTAGTGGGTCTAGGGCATCAGGTAAGGTGATATTAACTAGTGGGTCTAGGGCATCAGGTAAGGTGATATTAACTAGTGGGTCTAGGGCATCAGGTAAGGTGATATTAACTAGTGGGTCTAGGGCATCAGGTAAGGTGATATTAACTAGTAGGTCTAGGGCATCAGGTAAGGTGATATTAACTAGTGGGTCTAGGGTATCAGGTAAGGTGATATTAACTAGTGGGTCTAGGGCATCAGGTAAGGTGATATGATCCTTAACTAGTGGGTCCAGGGCATCAGGTAAGGTGATATTAACTAGTAGGTCTAGGGCATCAGGTAAGGTGATATTAACTAGTGGGTCTAGGGTATCAGGTAAGGTGATATTAACTAGTGGGTCTAGGGCATCAGGTAAGGTGATATTAACTAGTGGGTCTAGGGCATCAGGTAAGGTGATATTAACTAGTGGGTCTAGGGCATCAGGTAAGGTGATATGAACCTTAACTAGCGTCAAAGCATTTCAGGGTGACAGCAGTGAGCGCTGTGGGGGCGATGGTCATTTAGTTCAGGTACTTTTGCTTTTCTTGGGTCAAGGAACAAATGGTGGACATCTTGAAGCAAATGTGGACATCAGACTGGGATAGGAGAGACTGAATATATCCGGAAACACTCCAGCCAGCTGGTTAATAACATGTTCTGAGGACGTGGGACGCTGTCTGGCCCGGTCCGGTCGCCTTGCGAGGTCTAATAAACTATTTTGACCTAGATGCCTGTTACCTAGTATTGACTAACGTTAACTAGCTTAACTCGCTAGCGGCTGGACATCGGGCACCGATATACCGACTGTCCGTCTGTGTCTGGTCAGCCACTCCTCACAAAAAGTTGCCCTTGTGTGTGTGTGTGTGTGTGTGTGTGTAGAGTGCTGGCTTGTTCTCATAACGTTAGCTGGATATCTAGTTAGCTTCGTTTAAACTAACAAGGTATAACAACGATAAATACAGGTTTTATACTTGTATTATCAACAAAACAAAAAAAACGTCTATCGTTGTACCACATTGCGCCCCGATAACGGTCTCGGTGCTCGATTCCCGAGGCCCCGTTAAACAAAATCAATTCAGAAGAAAACCGATATATATCTCACCTTATTGCTAACTTTTATCTCATCGTCTCCGTCCGTCGGTACATCCTAAATCGTCAGGAATTACTCAGGAGAAACACTTTCCCTTCTAGTTTTGTCTGTTTATCTCTGCTAAAAAAAAAAATAGGGTTCAAGAGGAGGAATTTCTTCGAGCGGATTTCTTGCGGCGTGTCGATTAAAACCGGATGTCGGGGGGGAAACGTCACATTTTCGTGGGGTCATGACCACCGGAAGAAGAAGTTCCCTCACACATTTTTTTTTTTTTGTCAAATAAAACGTTAAAACCTTTAATTTCCTTCACGACAAGTCTGTGGCTAGATATATGTTTTTTGTCATCCTTTTTCCTCATAATAATTCCATAAATGTTTTTGAAAAGGGAATATTTAACTATTTTTTTTCACAAATTGATGAGATAAATCTAATTTATTATTTTTTTATTTATTTTTATTTCACCTTTATTTAACCAGGTAGGCTAGTTGAGAACAAGTTCTCATTTACAACTGCGACCTGGCCAAGATAAAGCAAAGCAGTTCGACAACATACAACAACACAGAGTTACACATGGAATAAACAAAACACACAGTCAATAATACATTAGAAAAATAAGTCTATATACAATGTGAGCAAATGAGGTGAGATAAGGGAGGATAAGGCAATAAATAGGCCATGGTGGCAAAGTAAATACAATATAGCAAGTAAAACACTGGAATGGTAGAATTGTGGTAGAAGAAAGTGCAAAGTAGAAATAGAAATAATGGGGTGCAAAGGAGCAAAACAAAATAAATAAATAAATACAGTAGGGGAAAAGGTAGTTGTTTGGGCTAAATTATAGATGGGCTATGTACAGGTGCAGTGATCTGTGAGCTGCTCTGACAGCTGGTGAGGGAGATAAGTGTTTCCAGTTTCAGAGATTTAGATATGAGGTGATTCTACTCTCTGATACAGCCAAAGATTGACTGTCGTTGACAATGTCAAAGATACTGATAAAAATTATAGCTAAAATATAAAGAAAATCGTTCATAAGATTTTTTTTTTTTAATTGGGTTATTACAGCTTATAAACGCTCTTGACGGCGAACCAATCTGAGGAATTAAAACGTTTTGATCCCGCCCCTTTTTGTACGTGATATCCGGGTTCTCCGCCCTACTACTTCCTCTTTCCCAGTTCGCAGTCAGCGAGAGACACCATGAAGGCGTCTGGCACAGTATGTAAAATTGTTTATTCGACCTTTTTAAAACCACAGAAACCCAGTTATATAGACAGATTTGAGTACATACCGTTACAATCGTTTGATTGATGTAGTCACATGATGCTAAATCGATATAAATAGTTTAAATGATCGTTTTCTTTTATAAAAACTGAAGCCTCCGCGGCTATAACATGGCGTCCACGTTTGAGATTTCGGACCATGTGGGCCCGTAGAGAAACAAGGCAAGCTAACTAGGGAAAAGATGAGAACAAATTTACCCGTCTGTGTATTTTTAGCCCACCTTTCTCCAAACAATTTGTCTTTCTGTACACTTCATCCCAGGGTGTGTTAAAATGCCCGTGAAGTGCTAACTTTAGTAAGCTAGTTAGTTGCCATATACCTGCCCAGCCGGAGGCCACGTTGCTAGCCGGCTAACTTGGCCACTTACATTTTAGTCATTTATCAGACGCTCTTATCCAGAGCGACTTACAGTAGTGAATACATACATTTCATTTCATGCAATTTTTATATATATATATATATATATATAACTAGATAGTGGTCCCGTGTGGCTCAGTTGGTAGAGCGTGGTGTTTGCAACGCCAGGGTTGAGGGTTCAATTCCCACGAGGGACCAGTACGGAGAAAAATAATGTATGAAATGTATGCATTCACTACTGTAAGTCACTCTGGATAAGACCGTCTGTAAAATGTAGTGTCATTCAGAACTGTAAAAAATATCTTAAGTTAGCAGGTTAAGATTGTCTGGTTACCAACCTAAAGACATTGCGCCTTTATTAATACATGAAACCAACGTAATGTTGACATCATGCAGTTTGACTGTAGGAAATGTCAAGCATTGTATTAATTTCATTTAGTAAATGTTTTTCTATTTCTGAATTGTAATGCACCCTAACCCAAAGGCCATATCAAATAAAAGGTATGATCTTGTCAGGTGTGCTAAAATCAACATGATGTATCTTGTCGCCTTTCTCTGATGCTGATGTGCCGTTGAAAGTGAATCCAAGGTTCAACATTTTTTTAATACTATATTTTGTTTTATCCGGTATCCATCAGTCTTTTATTTAAAGTTAGCAACTGGTATATTTGGACGGTTTGTAAAAATCGTCCTATGGACATTATATTGTACGTTACCTCACATTACTTCCTCTCCTGCTCCATCCACACAGCTTAGGGAGTACAAAGTCGTTGGGCGCCTCCTGCCCTCGGTGAAGAACCCCACCCCTCCTCTCTACCGCATGCGGATCTTCGCTCCTAACCACGTGGTGGCTAAATCTCGCTTCTGGTACTTTGTCTCCCAGCTGAGGAAGATGAAGAAGGCCAACGGAGAGACTGTCTACTGTGGGCTGGTAGGTACGGGGGGGACAGGGTGGGATAATGGGGGGGGGGGGGCAGGGTGGGATGATGGGGGGGACAGGGTGGGATGGGGAGGCAGGGTGGGATGGGGGGGGACAGACAGGGTGGGAGGGGGGGGGGACAGGGTGGGATGATGATGGGGGGGATGGGGGGGGACAGACAGGGTGGGATGATAAGTCAGGGGGGGAACAAATCAACTGCTAAGATTTCACCGGTTTATTGAATTCATATGTTTTTTTTATGTGTTTTCTATTTACTGAGATTTTCATTATGTGCAAATAAACGATTATATTATGGGAATGGATGGTGGTCAGTGGTCTGGCTGGAAGTTAGTATTACTGTTGCACAAACAACCATGAAGTAGTTTTAAAGACACTGCTCTTTAAAGAGAGATTACAGAAGAAAGGAAACGGTTGATGAGATTGACCGGTATTAGATTTGTATGTAAAAAGAAACCGATCGCTGCATCGTTTGTGAGATGGTACTCTCCCGAAGGCCCCGTCGTACCTGAAGAAATGGACAAATGTTGCCGTTTTCAGGGTAAACATGAGTAAATGTCGTGGGTGTACACCAGTGTCGTCACGATATCCTGAATTTAGACTTAAACTTCCTGTTTTACTGTCAGGATACTCAATATCATCAACGATGCTTGATTTTCAAAACAACGCCACAACATATAAAATGGTCGCTTAAGGCACCGATGGAAAATGGCACCTGATCCAGATGGAGGAACTCAGTTACAGCTCTTTTATTTAACCTTTATATAACTAGGCAAGTCAGTTAAGAACAAATTCTTATTTACAATGACGGCCTCCCGGGGAACAGTGGGGTTAACTGCCTTGTTCAGGGGGCAGAACGACAGATTTGTACCTTGTCAGTTCGGGGATTCGAACTTGCAACATTTCGGTTAATAGTCCAACGCTCTAACCACTAGGCTACCTGCTCTAACCACTAGGCTACCTGCCTCTAACCACTAGGCTACCTGTCTCTAACCACTAGGCTACCTGCTCTAACCACTAGGCTACCTGCTCTAACCACTAGGCTACCTGCTCTAACCACTAGGCTACCTGCTCTAACCACTAGGCTACCTGCTCTAACCACTAGGCTACCTGCCTCTAACCACTAGGCTACCTGCCTCTAACCACTAGGCTACCTGCCTCTAACCACTAGGCTACCTGCTCTAACCACTAGGCTACCTGCTCTAACCACTAGGCTACCTGCCTCTAACCACTAGGCTACCTGCCTCTAACCACTAGGCTACCTGCCTCTAACCACTAGGCTACCTGCCTCTAGCCACTAGGCTACCTGCTCTAACCACTAGGCCACCTGCCTCTAACCACTAGGCCACCTGCTCTAACCACTAGGCTACCTGTCTCTAACCACTAGGCTACCTGCTCTAACCACTAGGCTACTTGCTCTAACCACTAGGCTACCTGCTCTAACCACTAGGCTACCCTGCCGCCTCTGTTCTGTGGTTGGGTATCTTGGGGTTTTCTTTAAACTATGCAAGTCAGTTAAAAAAATATATATATTATTTATTTACCATGACGGCTTACACCAGCCGAACCCGGACGACGCTGGGCCAATTTGTGTTATGGGTGACGCACAATGTATCAATCATACATTCAATTTGATTGTTCTTTTGTAGGTTTTAGTAAAAACATTTTGGTAATAATTTATTTTGAAAGATACATTTCTAGGTAAACTTAATTAAATCAAGCTGAAGACCAGGTCTTATTCACAGTACAGGTGAATGAAGATTATTCAATAGGAGTGTGTCATGCATTGAGTTATTCAGCTTGTTTTTAGCTGATTTAATTTCAATGGGGCTACAGATAACAAACAATCCCTTCTGTTTTAGGACTAGCATTGCGCTGATAGACTGGAACCTCTCAATCGTGGGAGACCCGTTTGACAGAAGCACAGAATGTAACTAACAAAATACTTTTACCGGGCTGTTTTTTGTTGTTGTTGTGTATCTGGAAAAGTACCCAAGTTTCAGAATACCGTGCAACACTAATGTACATCCGTCTTTCATCCCTCTGCCCTTAAAAGTGTCAGTCCAGGAAGTTCTCGTTCTGTAAGGTTGAACCCTGTCTCTCAGTCCAGGAAGTTGTCTCGTTCTGTGAGGTTGAACCCTGTCTCTCAGTCCAGGAAGTTGTCTCGTTCTGTAAGGTTGAACCCTGTCTCTCAGTCCAGGAAGTTGTCTCGTTCTGTAAGGTTGAACCCTGTCTCTCAGTCCAGGAAGTTGTCTCGTTCTGTGAGGTTGAACCCTGTCTCTCAGTCCAGGAAGTTGTCTCGTTCTGTAAGGTTGAACCCTGTCTCTCAGTCCAGGAAGTTGTCTCGTTCTGTAAGGTTGAACCCTGTCTCTCAGTCCAGGAAGTTGTCTCGTTCTGTAAGATTGAACCCTGTCTCTCAGTCCAGGAAGCTGTCTCGTTCTGTAAGGTTGAACCCTGTCAGTCAGTCCAGGAGGTTGTCTCGTTCTGTAAGGTTGAACCCTGTCTCTCAGTCCAGGAAGTTGTCTCGTTCTGTGAGATTGAACCTCTCAGTCCAGGAAGTTGTCTTGTTCTGTAAGGTTGAACCCTGTCAGTCAGTCCAGGAGGTTGTCTCGTTCTGTGAGGTTGACCCCTGTCTAATTAACTCTGATTCCCCCCCACCTCTGTCTCAGGTGCACGAGAAGACTCCCCTGAAGGTGAAGAACTTTGGCATCTGGTTGCGTTACGACTCCCGTAGCGGAACCCACAACATGTACAGAGAATACAGAGACCTGACCACGTCTGCAGCCGTCACCCAGTGCTGTAAGTATGTCCCGGTAGAATACAGAGACCTGACCACGTCTGCAGCCGTCACCCAGTGCTGTAAGTTTGACCCAGTGTGGAGAACACTGGACTGTCCTAGTGCTGTATGTCCCAGTGTGGACAACACTGGACTGTCTCCCAGTGTGGACAACACTGGACTGTCTCCCAGTGTGGACAACACTGGACTGTCTCCCAGTGTGGACAACACTGGACTGTCTCCCAGTGTGGACAACACTGGACTGTCTCCCAGTGTGGACAACACTGGACTGTCTCCTAGTGCTGTAAGTTTGTCCCAGTCTCTCTGACAGTCTGGAGTTCACTGGATTTAACCCATTGATGCATTGGACGGCCATTTTTAAGATCTGTGATCATTATCAGCTGGTTCCTAATGATGATAGATGTTTAGTTAAACAGCTTGTATCTGCTGTAGCTCCGTCCCAGGAGAATAGAGAGGGAATTTAGAGTTAACAGTGTAAACGTTTGAGTTGGCACATAAACCCGAAGTGCATTGTCTCTCTGTGTGTGTGTGTGTGTGTGTGTGTGTGTGTGTGTGTGTGTGTGTGTGTGTGTTAGGTTTGGGTACTATCCGGATGTTCATACCGTTTCTGTACCACGCTGGGGTATACGGTATTATCGGAGGTGTACCTAAGTTGCACTGTAAACCATTTAGGAAACCGGGATCTTGATCCAGGGGGATGTTGAGTATCTCTGCTGTAACCAAGAAGCTTGATGTTGACATCTAACACTTATAGCAAGTTGGCTATTTACTCAGTACATCTTAGCTAGCAAGTTGGCTATTTACTCAGTACATCTTAGCTAGCAAGTTAGCTATTTACTCAGTACATCTTAGCTAGCAAGTTAGCTATTTACTCAGTACATCTTAGCTAGCAAGTTAGCTATTTACTCAGTACATCTTAGCTAGCAAGTTAGCTATTTACTCAGTACATCTTAGCTAGCAAGTTAGCTATTTACTCAGTACATCTTAGCTAACTAGCTAGCTAAGATGTACTGAGTTACTCAGTACATCTTAGCTAGCAAGTTAGCTATTTACTCAGTACATCTTAGCTAGCAAGTTAGCTATTTACTCAGTACATCTTAGCTAGCAAGTTAGCTATTTACTCAGTACATCTTAGCTAGCTAGTTAGCTATTTACTCAGTACATCTTAGCTAGCAAGTAAGTTAGCTATTTACTCAGTACATCTTAGCTAGCAAGTAAGTTAGCTATTTACTCAGTACATCTTAGCTAGCAAGTAAGTTAGC
Source organism: Salmo trutta (assembly GCF_901001165.1). Classification (NCBI taxonomy): domain Eukaryota; kingdom Metazoa; phylum Chordata; class Actinopteri; order Salmoniformes; family Salmonidae; genus Salmo; species Salmo trutta. Next base: position 705,266 of record NW_021822437.1, read on the forward strand.
TATTTACTCAGTACATCTTAGCTAGCAAGTTAGCTATTTACTCAGTACATCTTAGCTAGCAAGTAAGTTAGCTATTTACTCAGTACAACTTAGCTAGCAAGTTAGCAAACCAGATGTCATTTACTCAGTACATCTTAGCTAGCAAGTTAGCAAACCAGATGCACAGCTGGAGCCCAGGCTGGAGATCATTTACAAGCCTGCTGTGTGTGATCTTGTCGTGTCAGAAATCAAACCATCAGGACTCTGTTGTCTTTCAGCAGCTACACGTGAAACCAACGTTCTCCAATCCACACTTAAAAGCTTTGAGACGTGTACTTTATCTGACCCCCCCCCCAAAGGTCACAGTTTTTTTCACAAAGTTCAAGTGTCCGCTCAGCAAACCTGAAATTTGATCATTGGGATGTTGCTTAATTTGCCCTCCTAAAGGTTTTGATAAATCTTTCTTGGGGGGGGGGGGGGGGCAGTTGAGTGGTGTTGTCACTAGCTGTGTTTTTGTTTTTTTGTTATTCTAATGTTTTGTGTGTGTGTGTTCTCCAGATCGTGATATGGGCGCTCGCCATCGTGCCCGTGCTCATTCCATCCACATCATGAAGGTGCAGGAGATCGCCGCCAATAAATGCCGCAGACCTGCCATCAAGCAGTTCCACGTAAGTCCAACACACACAGTATATCGTTCACCCCGAGCGAGGGCAGACTGTTCCCTCTGCTACCAGCACAGCAAGCTGTACCGGGGCCCCTAGCTAGGGCAGACTGTTCCCTCTGCTACCAGCACAGCAAGCTGTACCGGGGCCCCTAGCTAGGTCAGACTGTTCTCTCTGCTACCAGCACAGCAAGCTGTACCGGGGCCCCTAGCTAGGTCAGACTGTTCTCTCTGCTACCAGCACAGCAAGCTGTACCGGGGCCCCTAGCTAGGTCAGACTGTTCTCTCTGCTACCAGCACAGCAAGCTGTACCGGGACCCCGAGCGAGGGCAGACTGTTCTCTCTGCTACCGGCACAGCAAGCTGTACCGGGGCCCCTAGCTAGGGCAGACTGTTCTCTCTGCTACCAGCACAGCAAGCTGTACCGGGGCCCCTAGCTAGGGCAGACTGTTCTCTCTGCTACCAGCACAGCAAGCTGTACCGGGGCCCCTAGCTAGGGCAGACTGTTCCCTCTGCTACCAGCACAGCAAGCTGTACCGGGGCCCCTAGCTAGGGCAGACTGTTCCCTCTGCTACCAGCACAGCAAGCTGTACCGGGGCCCCTAGCTAGGGCAGACTGTTCCCTCTGCTACCAGCACAGCAAGCTGTACCGGGGCCCCTAGCTAGGGCAGACTGTTCCCTCTGCTACCAGCACAGCAAGCGGTACCGGGGGCCCCTAGCTAGGGCAGACTGTTCCCTCTGCTACCAGCACAGCAAGCTGTACCGGGGCCCCTAGCTAGGGCAGACTGTTCTCTCTGCTACCAGCACAGCAAGCTGTACCGGGGCCCCTAGCTAGGGCAGACTGTTCCCTCTGCTACCAGCACAGCAAGCTGTACCGGGGCCCCTAGCTAGGGCAGACTGTTCTCTCTGCTACCGGCACAGCAAGCTGTACCGGGGCCCCTAGCTAGGGCAGACTGTTCCCTCTGCTACCAGCACAGCAAGCTGTACCGGGGCCCCTAGCTAGGGCAGACTGTTCCCTCTGCTACCAGCATAGCAAGCTGTACCGGGGCCCCTAGCTAGGGCAGACTGTTCCCTCTGCTACCAGCACAGCAAGCTGTACCGAGGCCCCTAGCTAGGGCAGACTGTTCCCTCTGCTACCAGCACAGCAAGCTGTACCGGGGCCCCGAGCTAGGGCAGACTGTTCTCTCTGCTACCAGCACAGCAAGCTGTACCGGGGCCCCGAGCTAGGGCAGACTGTTCCCTCTGCTACCAGCACAGCAAGCTGTACCGGGGCCCCGAGCTAGGGCAGACTGTTCTCTCTGCTACCAGCACAGCAAGCTGTACCGGGGCCCCTAGCTAGGGCAGACTGTTCTCTCTGCTACCAGCACAGCAAGCTGTACCGGGACCCCGAGCTAGGGCAGACTGTTCTCTCTGCTACCAGCACAGCAAGCTGTACCGGGGCCCCTAGCTAGGGCAGACTGTTCCCTCTGCTACCAGCACAGCAAGCTGTACCGGGGCCCCGAGCTAGGGCAGACTGTTCCCTCTGCTACCAGCACAGCAAGCTGTACCGGGGCCCCGAGCTAGGGCAGACTGTTCCCTCTGCTACCAGCACAGCAAGCTGTACCGGGGCCCCTAGCTAGGGCAGACTGTTCTCTCTGCTACCGGCACAGCAAGCTGTACCGGGGCCCCTAGCTAGGGCAGACTGTTCTCTCTGCTACCAGCACAGCAAGCTGTACCGGGGCCCCTAGCTAGGGCAGACTGTTCCCTCTGCTACCAGCACAGCAAGCTGTACCGGGGCCCCTAGCGAGGGCAGACTGTTCCCTCTGCTACCAGCACAGCAAGCTGTACCGGGGCCCCTAGCTAGGGCAGACTGTTCCCTCTGCTACCAGCACAGCAAGCTGTACCGGGGCCCCTAGCTAGGGCAGACTGTTCCCTCTGCTACCAGCACAGCAAGCTGTACCGGGGCCCCTAGCTAGGGCAGACTGTTCTCTCTGCTACCAGCACAGCAAGCTGTACCGGGGCCCCTAGCTAGGGCAGACTGTTCCCTCTGCTACCGGCACAGCAAGCTGTACCGGGGCCCCTAGCTAGGGCAGACTGTTCCCTCTGCTACCAGCACAGCAAGCTGTACCGGGGCCCCGAGCTAGGGCAGACTGTTCTCTCTGCTACCAGCACAGCAAGCTGTACCGGGGCCCCTAGCTAGGGCAGACTGTTCCCTCTGCTACCAGCACAGCAAGCTGTACCGGGACCCCGAGCTAGGGCAGACTGTTCTCTCTGCTACCAGCACAGCAAGCTGTACCGGGGCCCCTAGCTAGGGCAGACTGTTCCCTCTGCTACCAGCACAGCAAGCTGTACCGGGGCCCCTAGCTAGGGCAGACTGTTCTCTCTGCTACCGGCACAGCAAGCGGTACCGGGGCCCCTAGCTAGGTCAGACTGTTCTCTCTGCTACCGGCACAGCAAGCTGTACCGGGGCCCCTAGCTAGGGCAGACTGTTCTCTCTGCTACCAGCACAGCAAGCTGTACCGGGGCCCCGAGCTAGGGCAGACTGTTCCCTCTGCTACCAGCACAGCAAGCTGTACCGGGGCCCCGAGCTAGGGCAGACTGTTCTCTCTGCTACCAGCACAGCAAGCTGTACCGGGGCCCCGAGCTAGGGCAGACTGTTCCCTCTGCTACCAGCACAGCAAGCTGTACCGGGGCCCCGAGCTAGGGCAGACTGTTCCCTCTGCTACCAGCACAGCAAGCGGTACCGGGACCCCTAGCTAGGGCAGACTGTTCTCTCTGCTACCAGCACAGCAAGCTGTACCGGGGCCCCGAGCTAGGGCAGACTGTTCTCTCTGCTACCAGCACAGCAAGCTGTACCGGGGCCCCTAGCTAGGGCAGACTGTTCCCTCTGCTACCAGCACAGCAAGCTGTACCGGGGCCCCTAGCTAGGGCAGACTGTTCTCTCTGCTACCAGCACAGCAAGCTGTACCGGGGCCCCGAGCTAGGGCAGACTGTTCTCTCTGCTACCAGCACAGCAAGCTGTACCGGGGCCCCTAGCTAGGGCAGACTGTTCCCTCTGCTACCAGCACAGCAAGCTGTACCGGGGCCCCTAGCTAGGGCAGACTGTTCCCTCTGCTACCAGCACAGCAAGCTGTACCGGGGCCCCTAGCTAGGGCAGACTGTTCTCTCTGCTACCAGCACAGCAAGCGGTACCGGGGCCCCTAGCTAGGGCAGACTGTTCTCTCTGCTACCAGCACAGCAAGCTGTACCGGGGCCCCTAGCTAGGGCAGACTGTTCCCTCTGCTACCAGCACAGCAAGCTGTACCGGGGCCCCTAGCTAGGGCAGACTGTTCTCTCTGCTACCAGCACAGCAAGCTGTACCGGGGCCCCTAGCTAGGGCAGACTGTTCTCTCTGCTACCAGCACAGCAAGCTGTACCGGGGCCCCTAGCTAGGGCAGACTGTTCCCTCTGCTACCAGCACAGCAAGCTGTACCGGGGCCCCGAGCGAGGGCAGACTGTTCTCTCTGCTACCGGCATAGCAAGCTGTACCGGGGCCCCTAGCTAGGGCAGACTGTTCTCTCTGCTACCAGCACAGCAAGCTGTACCGGGGCCCCTAGCTAGGTCAGACTGTTCCCTCTGCTACCGGCCCGGGGCCCCTAGCTAGGGCAGACTGTTCCCTCTGCTACCAGCACAGCAAGCTGTACCGGGGCCCCTAGCTAGGGCAGACTGTTCCCTCTGCTACCAGCACAGCAAGCGGTACCGGGGCCCCTAGCTAGGGCAGACTGTTCTCTCTGCTACCAGCACAGCAAGCGGTACCGGGGCCCCTAGCTAGGGCAGACTGTTCTCTCTGCTACCAGCACAGCAAGCGGTACCGGGGCCCCTAGCTAGGGCAGACTGTTCTCTCTGCTACCAGCACAGCAAGCTGTACCGGGGCCCCTAGCTAGGGCAGACTGTTCTCTCTGCTACCAGCACAGCAAGCTGTACCGGGGCCCCTAGCTAGGGCAGACTGTTCTCTCTGCTACCAGCACAGCAAGCTGTACCGGGGCACCTAGCTAGGGCAGACTGTTCTCTCTGCTACCAGCACAGCAAGCTGTACCGGGGCCCCTAGCTAGGGCAGACTGTTCTCTCTGCTACCGGCACAGCAAGCTGTACCGGGGCCCCTAGCTAGGTCAGACTGTTCTCTCTGCTACCAGCACAGCAAGCGGTACCGGGGCCCCTAGCGAGGGCAGACTGTTCTCTCTGCTACCAGCACAGCAAGCGGTACCGGGGCCCCGAGCTAGGTCAGACTGTTCTCTCTGCTACCAGCACAGCAAGCTGTACCGGGGCCCCTAGCTAGGGCAGACTGTTCTCTCTGCTACCAGCACAGCAAGCTGTACCGGGGCCCCTAGCTAGGGCAGACTGTTCCCTCTGCTACCAGCACAGCAAGCTGTACCGGGGCCCCGAGCGAGGGCAGACTGTTCTCTCTGCTACCGGCATAGCAAGCTGTACCGGGGCCCCTAGCTAGGGCAGACTGTTCTCTCTGCTACCAGCACAGCAAGCTGTACCGGGGCCCCTAGCTAGGTCAGACTGTTCCCTCTGCTACCGGCCCGGGGCCCCTAGCTAGGGCAGACTGTTCCCTCTGCTACCAGCACAGCAAGCTGTACCGGGGCCCCTAGCTAGGGCAGACTGTTCCCTCTGCTACCAGCACAGCAAGCGGTACCGGGGCCCCTAGCTAGGGCAGACTGTTCTCTCTGCTACCAGCACAGCAAGCGGTACCGGGGCCCCTAGCTAGGGCAGACTGTTCTCTCTGCTACCAGCACAGCAAGCGGTACCGGGGCCCCTAGCTAGGGCAGACTGTTCTCTCTGCTACCAGCACAGCAAGCTGTACCGGGGCCCCTAGCTAGGGCAGACTGTTCTCTCTGCTACCAGCACAGCAAGCTGTACCGGGGCCCCTAGCTAGGGCAGACTGTTCTCTCTGCTACCAGCACAGCAAGCTGTACCGGGGCACCTAGCTAGGGCAGACTGTTCTCTCTGCTACCAGCACAGCAAGCTGTACCGGGGCCCCTAGCTAGGGCAGACTGTTCTCTCTGCTACCGGCACAGCAAGCTGTACCGGGGCCCCTAGCTAGGTCAGACTGTTCTCTCTGCTACCAGCACAGCAAGCGGTACCGGGGCCCCTAGCGAGGGCAGACTGTTCTCTCTGCTACCAGCACAGCAAGCGGTACCGGGGCCCCGAGCTAGGTCAGACTGTTCTCTCTGCTACCAGCACAGCAAGCTGTACCGGGGCCCCTAGCTAGGGCAGACTGTTCTCTCTGCTACCGGCACAGCAAGCGGTACCGGGGCCCCTAGCTAGGTCAGACTGTTCTCTCTGCTACCGGCACAGCAAGCGGTACCGGGGCCCCTAGCTAGGGCAGACTGTTCTCTCTGCTACCGGCACAGCAAGCGGTACCGGGGCCCCTAGCTAGGTCAGACTGTTCTCTCTGCTACCGGCACAGCAAGCTGTACCGGGGCCCCTAGCTAGGGCAGACTGTTCTCTCTGCTACCGGCACAGCAAGCGGTACCGGGGACCCTAGCTAGGTCAGACTGTTCTCTCTGCTACCAGCACAGCAAGCTGTACCGGGGCCCCTAGCTAGGTCAGACTGTTCTCTCTGCTACCGGCACAGCAAGCGGTACCGGGGCCCCTAGCTAGGGCAGACTGTTCTCTCTGCTACCAGCACAGCAAGCGGTACCGGGGACCCGAGTCTAGGTCAGACTGTTCCCTCTGCTACCGGCACAGCAAGCGGTACCGGGGCCCCTAGCTAGGTCAGACTGTTCTCTCTGCTACCGGCACAGCAAGCGGTACCGGGGCGCCGAGTCTAGGTCAGACTGTTCGCTCTGCTACCGGCACAGCAAGCGGTACTGGGGACCCGAGTCTAGGTCAGACTGTTGGGTCAAATAATAATAATAATCATAGTGGTTGTCGAGGGAGCAACAGGTCAGCACCTCAGGAGTAAATGTCAATTGGCTTTTTCATTCTATACATTTCTACTTGATTATTATTTTTTTAAATGATTGTAGCTGTGATGGCTGTAGGTTTCTGCTGTTCAAAATAAACCAAGCGAGTGTTAGCATGGCGGCTACGTGTGCCTTGTTTTCTTCATGGAAATGCTAGGAGCTAAGATGGAATCATGTGAACGTTTCAAAGAATTGTTATTCAATTATTGCATCTTAGCTCCTCGTGTGTGTGTGTGTGTGTGTGTGTGTGTGACAGAGAGACGCTCCTTTTCGATTTTAAGTGTTCCACTCTGCTAACCAGCGCCTCGCCTAATCAGGTGCGCGTACCTTCTGCCTGTCAGATAAAATGGATAGCATGTCTTTGTCTAAAACAGTCTCGTCCTTGTCCTCTCCTCAGGACTCCAAGATCAAGTTCCCTCTTCCTCACAGGGTCCTGCGTCGTCAACACAAGCCCCGCTTCACCACCAAGAGACCAAACACCTTCTTCTAAAGGAAATGACCTCTGGTTTCACGTTGTGCGGGACAATAAAATTTCTAATTGTAGAAAAGAAGCCATTTTGTTTTGAGTTATTTCTTTTTTTAAATACATTTTTAGCTAAGATTTTGTGATACTTCTGATATGCAAGTTTGATATAACAAATTTCTGTGAACCGTGAGTTGGATTGCATAATGCTTTGCAGGAGGAGGGGGTGAATTGTTGTCGGTGGATATTATGTGAGAAGTTATTAGTTAACATTCAGAAATGTGAAGAGAAAATTTGAACCATCGCCACAGATTTGCTACAAAAACAGCCCCCTTAAATTATGGCTTTATAAATGAGCATTTAGAAAGAAATATGCATTGCATACGAGTACTGATCAATATATGAAAGATAAAAGTTATCAATAAAATACCATGGTTGAGCTCATCGTCACCACCTGCAGGTTGTTACATGCATTGTCCTGCAAGAGGCCATTTTTACCCCCCTTATCCATTAGAAACTCACATTTTTAAGAGTTCTTGCCTTTTTGTTCTATAATGACATAGTTTCACCCCACTAATATTTGTAAAGAAACCATAGCCCGTGCCATTAGTCATGTTAGCTGTATATTTAAATTATTTTAAATGTATTTTGTGTTTGTGGCGCGCACACACACACCTTCCACATGTTCATTTCCTGTAAGTTGGCGCCATCTTGTGGCTGGAGTTTGTAGTCTTGAGGTACCGCGGTCATCGACGTTTTACTGTCACGAAGGGGATTTCATTAAAGGTTTAAATACCTGGCAAAGCTTCAGGTAAGTTTGGTAAACGTCAATTCGGTAAAATGAGCGGGGAAAGTTATTCTCAATTCGGTAAAATGAGCGGGGAAAGTTATTCTCAATTGAAATTGTGTTAAACTCACATGGGACGGTTTCATGTCTTCCGTTAACGGATGAGACTAAATCTGACTTCATTTTTTTTTTTACTCAACTCAATAGACCTTAATAAATCCAGTGTCACATCACACGTTATGTCCTGTGTCAGATTTGTTTTTTTATATTCAAATGTGCTTTTAGGTTGGCTAATAAATCAAGACATGTAGGCTGGCTTGCAATATGAATGATACATTTTCAACAACCTCATGTGGGTAACGGAGGTCCTACAGATATCAGTGACAGTCAGTGCTCAGATACGGTGTTGACAGAGAGAGGAGAGGACCAGTTTAATACTGGTTTATTCCCCCGCCAGGTTTCCTGATCCCCTTGGAAAGACCTTCTGAAACATCAGGTAGACATACCTGTAATACCCTGGCTTTTTATTTATTTCACCTTTATTTAACCAGGTGGCTAGTTGAGAACAAGTCCTTTATTTAACCAGGTAGGCTAGTTGAGAACAAGTCCTTTATTTAACCAGGTAGGTTAGTTGAGAACAAGTTCTCATTTCCAACTGCGACCTGGCCAAGATAAAGCAAAGCAGTTCGACACAAACAACAACACAGAGTTACACATGGAATAAACAAACATACAGTCAATAATACAGTAGATAAATAAGTGTATATACAATGTGAGCAAATGAGGTGAGATAAGGGAGGTAAAGGCAAAACAAAAGGCCATGGTGGCAAAGTAAATATAATATAGCAAGTAAAACTTGTACTGAACAAGAAATATAAACACAACATGCATTACATTTTAATGAGTTACAGTTCGTAGAAGGAAATCAGGTCAATGTAAATAACTAAATTAGGTCCTAATCTATGGATTTCACATGACTGGGAATACAGATGAGCATCTGCTGGTCACAGATACTTTACAATAAAACGTAGAGGAGTTGGTCAGAAAAACCAGTCAGTTTCTGGTGTGACACGTCTCCTTCACATAGAGTTGATCAGGCTGTTGATTGGTGGTCCTGTTTGGATGTTGTCCCCACCTCCTCTTCGACGGCTGTGTGAAGTTGCTGGATATTGGCGGGAACTGGAACACGCTGTCGATCCCCAAACGTGCTCAATGGGGTGACGTGTCTGGTGAGTACGCAGGCCATGGAAGAACTGGGACATTTTTCAGCTTCCAGGAATTGTGTACAGATCCTTGCGACATGGAGGGGCCGTTCATTATCGTGCTGAATCGCGGCGGATGAATGGCACGACAATGGACCTCAGGATCTCATCACAGCATCTCCGTGCGTTCAAATTGCCAATCGATAAAACGCAATTGTGTTTTGTTTGTCCGTAGCTTATGCCTGCCCCATACCATAACCCCACCTCCACCATGGGGCCCATACCATAACCCCACCTCCACCATGGGGCCCATACCATAACCCCACCTCCACCATGGGGCCCATACCATAACCCCACCTCCACCATGGGGCCCATACCATAACCCCACCTCCACCATGGGGCCCATACCATAACCCCACCTCCACCATGGGGCCCATACCATAACCACACCTCCACCATGGGGCCCATACCATAACCCCACCTCCACCATGGGCCCCATACCATAACCCCACCTCCACCATGGGGCCCATACCATAACCCCACCTCCACCATGGGCCCATACCATAACCCCACCTCCACCATGGGGCCCATACCATAACCCCACCTCCACCATGGGGCCCATACCATAACCCCACCTCCACCATGGGGCCCATACCATAACCCCACCTCCACCATGGGGCCCCATACCATAACCCCACCGCCACCATGGGGCCCATACCATAACCCCACCGCCACCATGGGGCCCATACCATAACCCCACCTCCACCATGGGGCCCATACCATAACCCCACCTCCACCATGGGGCCCCATACCATAACCCCACCGCCACCATGGGGCCCATACCATAACCCCACCGCCACCATGGGGCCCATACCATAACCCCACCTCCACCATGGGGCCCATACCATAACCCCACCTCCACCATGGGGCCCATACCATAACCCCACCGCCACCATGGGCCCCATACCATAACCCCACCTCCACCATGGGGCCCATACCATAACCCCACCTCCACCATGGGGCCCATACCATAACCCCACCGCCACCATGGGGCCCATACCATAACCCCACCTCCACCATGGGCCCATACCATAACCCCACCTCCACCATGGGGCCCATACCATAACCCCACCTCCACCATGGGGCCCATACCATAACCCCACCTCCACCATGGGGCCCATACCATAACCCCACCGCCACCATGGGGCCCATACCATAACCCCACCTCCACCATGGGGCCCATACCATAACCCCACCTCCACCATGGGGCCCATACCATAACCCCACCTCCACCATGGGGCCCATACCATAACCCCACCGCCACCATGGGGCCACTCTGTTCACATCGTTGACATCAACAAACCGCTCGCCCACACGACGCCATCCACGCTTGTCTGCCGTCTGCCCGGTACAGTTGAAACCGGGATTCATCCTTGAAGAGGACACTTCTCCAGCGTACCAGTGACCATCGACGGTGAGCATTTTCCCCACTGAAGTAGTCGGTTACGACGCCGAACTGCAGTCAGGTCAAGATACCGGCGAGGACGACGAGCAACGCAGATGAGCCGACCGATTGCTGACCGTTTGTACTAGAAATTATTTCGTTGTGCAAAACTCACAATTTCATCAGCTGTCTGGGTGGCAGGTCGATCCCGTAGGTGAAGAAGGCGGATGTAGGGGGTCCTGGGTTGGCGTGGTTACACGTGGTCTGCAGGTTGAGAGGCCGGTTGGACGTTCTGCCGAATTCTCTAAAACGTTGGAGGCGGCTTATGGTAGAGAAATCGAACATTCGATTATCAGGCAACAGCTCTCTGGTGGACATTCCTGCAGTCAGCATGCCAATTGCGCGCTCCCTCAAAACCTGACACATCTGTGGCATTGAGTTGTGTGCAACAAAACTGCACATTTTAGAGCGGCCTTTTATTGTCCCCCCAGCACAAGGTGCACCTGTGTAATGATCATGATGTTTAATCAGCCTCTTGATATGCCACACCTGTCAGGTGGATGGATTATCTTGGTAAAGGAGAAATGCTCACCAACATCGATGTAAACAAAGTTGTGCACAAACATTGCTGTTACTCCTTCACCCTGTCGGTGTTGGAGGAGGTATGCTGTTACTCCTTCACCCTGTCAGTGTGGGAGGAGGTATGCTGTTACTCCTTCACCCTGTCAGTGTGGGATGAGGTATGCTGTTACTCCTTCACCCTGTCGGTGTGGGAGGAGGTATGCTGTTACTCCTTCACCCTGTCAGTGTGGGATGAGGTATGCTGTTACTCCTTCAC
>NW_021822437.1:721567-741567 GCF_901001165.1 Salmo trutta
TCCAGATTGATGTCGGTTGGCTTGAGATGAGGCGTATGAATACAGAGACACGGACTGAGGTGAAGTGTCCCTTAGTAACGGGTAACGCGAGCAGAACAAGTGGAGTGGTTCGAGTCAGGACACGTCTGTGCTAGGGGGTCTACTTAAATGGATCACGCAAATCAAATGTATTTATAGAGACCTTTTTTGTAAAAAAAAATATATATTTTACATCAGCAGATGTCACACAAACCTCTGTTTTTCCTGTCCTGTCACCCCCTAACAACACCGTAGTACCTCTGTTTCCCTACCCCCTAAACCGTGGTCCTGTCCGTCACCCCCCTAACCAACACTACACCGTAGTACCTCTGTTTCTCCTGTCCTGTCACCCCCTAACAACACCGTAATACCTCTGTTTCTCCTGTCCTGTCCCTCTAACAACACCGTAGTACCTCTGTTTCTCCTGTCCTGTCACCCCCCTAACAACACCGTAGTACCTCTGTTTCTCCTGTCCTGTCACCCCCCTAAACAAACCGTAGTACCTCTGTTTCTCCTGTCCTGTCACCCCCCCTAACAACACCGTAGTACCTTTGTTTCTCCTGTCCTGTCACCCCCCTAACAACACCGTAGTACCTCTGTTTCTCCTGTCCTGTCACCCCCCTAACAACACCGTAGTACCTCTGTTTCTCCTGTCCTGTCCCCTCTAACAACACTGTAGTACCTCTGTTTCTCCTGTCCTGTTACCACCCCTAACAACACCGTAGTACCTCTGTTTCTCCTGTCCTGTCCCCCCCCTAACAACACCGTAGTACCTCTGTTCTCCTGTCCTGTCACCCCCTAACAAAGTACCTCTGTTTCTCCTGTCCTGTCACCCCCTAACAACACCATAGTACCTCTGTTTCTCCTGTCCTGTCACCCCCTAACAACACCGTAGTACCTCTGTTCTCCTGTCCTGTCACCCCCCTAACAACACCGTAGTAACCTCTGTTTCTCCTGTCCTGTCACCCCCCTAACAACACCGTAGTACCTCTGTTTCTCCTGTCCTGTCACCCCCCCTAACAACACCGTAGTACCTCTGTTTCTCCTGTCCTGTCACCCCCTAACAACACCGTAGTACCTCGTTTTCTCCTGTCCTGTCACCCCCTAACAACACCATATGTACCCTCTGTTTCTCCTGTCCTGTCACCCCCCTAACAACACCGTAGTACCTCTGTTTCTCCTGTCCTGTCACCCCCCTAACAACACCGTAGTACCTCTGTTTCTCCTGTCCTGTCACCCCCCTAACAACCAGTAGTACCTCTGTTTCTCCTGTCCTGTCACCCCCCTAACAACACCGTAGTACCTCTGTTTCTCCTGTCCTGCAACCCCCTAACAACACCTAGTACCTCTGTTTCTCCTGTCCTGTCACCCCCTAACAACACCTAGTACCTCTGTTTCTCCTGTCCGTCACCCCCTAACACCATGTACCTCTGTTTCTCCTGTCCTGTCCTGTCACCCCCTAACAACACCGTAGTACCTCTGTTTCTCCTGTCCTGTCACCCCTAACAACACCGTAGTACCTCTGTTTCTCCTGTCCTGTCACCCCTAAACACCGTAGTACCTCTTTTCTCCGTCCTCCTCTCCGTCCCCCCCTAACAACACCTTAGTACCTCTTTTCCTCGTCCCCCCCTAACAACACCGTAGTACCTCTGTTTCTCCTGTCCCCCCCCTAACAACACCGTAGTACCTCTGTTTCTCCTGTCCTGTCACCCCCTAACAAACAACGTAGTACCTCTGTTTCTCCTGTCCTGTCACCCCCCTAACTACACTGTAGTACCTCTGTTTCTCCTGTCCTGTCACCCCCTAACAACACCGTAGTACCTCTGTTTCTCCTGTCCTGTCCTGTCCCCCCTAACAACACCGTAGTACCTCTGTTTCTCCTGTCCTGTCCCCCCCTAACAACACCGTAGTACCTCTGTTTCTCCTGTCCTGTCCCCCCCTAACAACACCGTAGTACCTCTGTTTCTCCTGTCCTGTCCCGCTAACAACACCGTAGTACCTCTGTTTCTCCTGTCCTGTCACCCCCCTAACAACACCGTAGTACCTCTGTTTCTCCTGTCCTGTCCCCCCCTAACAACACCGTAGTACCTCTGTTTCTCCTGTCCTGTCACCCCCCTAACAACACCGTAGTACCTCTGTTTCTCCTGTCCTGTCCCCCCCCTAACAACACCGTAGTACCTCTGTTTCTCCTATCCTGTCACCCCCTAACAACACCGTAGTACCTCTGTTTCTCCTGTCCTGTCACCCCCTAACAACACCGTAGTACCTCTGTTTCTCCTGTCCTGTCACCCCCCTAACAACACCGTAGTACCTCTGTTTCTCCTGTCCTGTCACCCCCTAACAACACCGTAGTACCTCTGTTTCTCCTGTCCTGTCACCCCCTAACAACACCGTAGTACCTCTGTTTCTCCTGTCCTGTCCCCCCCTAACAACACCGTAGTACCTCTGTTTCTCCTGTCCTGTCACCCCCTAACAACACCGTAGTACCTCTGTTTCTCCTGTCCTGTCACCCCCCTAACAACACCGTAGTACCTCTGTTTCTCCTGTCCTGTCACCCCCCTATCAACACCGTAGTACCTCTGTTTCTCCTATCCTATCCCCCCCTAACAACATCGTAGTACCTCTGTTTCTCCTGTCCTGTCACCCCCCTAACAACACCGTAGTACCTCTGTTTCTCCTGTCCTGTCACCCCCCCTAACAACACCGTAGTACCTCTGTTTCTCCTCTCCTGTCCCTCTCCTTTCTCAGTAGTCTGTTCCCAATTCTCCACTAATTATTTATCCGGTCTTGTTTTCCCGACCAGCGAGAAAGACCCGGCTTCCCCTCAGAATTCGATGCCAGTTTGGAAATTGGATCAAGCGTCCCGCCAGAGGCCTTTGTGTGTTCAGCTTCCTGCCTGTCAAAATAAGAGTCGTTTATTTGTCCGTTGAGGTGCTTTACAGAGAGACCTTCTACAGCTACATTAGAGAATGTTGGCCTTCCTGCCAGTCCAGATACAGTATGTTGGTTAACCTGCCTGCCAGTCCAGATACAGTATGTTCGTTAACCTGCCTGCCAATCCAGATACAGTATGTTGGTTAACCTGCCTGTCAGTCCAGATACAGTATGTTGGTTAACCTGCCTGTCTAACTCTTCACTGCTGTCTGCCTGTCAGTCCAGATACAGTATGTTGGTTAACCTGCCTGTCAGTCCAGATACAGTATGTTGGTTAACCTGCCTGCCAGTCCAGATACAGAATGTTGGTTAACCTGCCTGTCAGTCCAGATACAGTATGTTGGTTAACCTGCCTGTCAGTCCAGATACAGTATGTTGGTTAACCTGCCTGACAGTCCAGATACAGTATGTTGGTTAACCTGCCTGCCAGTCCAGATACAGTATGTTGGTTAACCTGCCTGTCAGTCCAGATACAGTATGTTGGTTAACCTGCCTGCCAGTCCAGATACAGTATGTTGGTTAACCTGCCTGCCAGTCCAGATACAGTATGTTGGTTAACCTGCCTGTCAGTCCAGATACAGTATGTTGGTTAACCTGCCTGTCAGTCCAGATACAGTATGTTGGTTAACCTGCCTGTCAGTCCAGATACAGTATGTTGGTTAACCTGCCTGCCAGTCCAGATACAGTATGTTGGTTAACCTGCCTGTCAGTCCAGATACAGTATGTTGGTTAACCTGCCTGTCAGTCCAGATACAGTATGTTGGTTAACCTGCCTGCCAGTCCAGATACAGTATGTTGGTTAACCTGCCTGTCAGTCCAGATACAGTATGTTGGTTAACCTGCCTGCCAGTCCAGATACAGAATGTTGGTTAACCTGCCTGTCAGTCCAAATACAGTATGTTGGTTAACCTGCCTGTCAGTCCAGATACAGTATGTTGGTTAACCTGCCTGACAGTCCAGATACAGTATGTTGGTTAACCTGCCTGGCAGTCCAGATACAGTATGTTGGTTAACCTGCCTGTCAGTCCAGATACAGTATGTTGGTTAACCTGCCTGCCAGTCCAGATACAGTATGTTGGTTAACCTGCCTGCCAGTCCAGATACAGTATGTTGGTTAACCTGCCTGTCAGTCCAGATACAGTATGTTGGTTAACCTGCCTGCCAGTCCAGATACAGTATGTTGGTTAACCTGCCTGTCAGTCCAGATACAGTATGTTGGTTAACCTGCCTGTCAGTCCAGATACAGTATGTTGGTTAACCTGCCTGTCAGTCCAGATACAGTATGTTGGTTAACCTGCCTGCCAGTCCAGATACAGTATGTTGGTTAACCTGCCTGTCAGTCCAGATACAGTATGTTGGTTAACCTGCCTGCCAGTCCAGATACAGAATGTTGGTTAACCTGCCTGTCAGTCCAGATACAGTATGTTGGTTAACCTGCCTGTCAGTCCAGATACAGTATGTTGGTTAACCTGCCTGACAGTCCAGATACAGTATGTTGGTTAACCTGTCTGCCAGTCCAGATACAGTATGTTGGTTAACCTGCCTGTCAGTCCAGATACAGTATGTTGGTTAACCTGCCTGCCAGTCCAGATACAGTATGTTGGTTAACCTGCCTGCCAGTCCAGATACAGTATGTTGGTTAACCTGCCTGTCAGTCCAGATACAGTATGTTGGTTAACCTGCCTGCCAGTCCAGATACAGTATGTTGGTTAACCTGCCTGTCAGTCCAGATACAGTATGTTGGTTAACCTGCCTGCCAGTCCAGATACAGAATGTTGGTTAACCTGCCTGTCAGTCCTGATACAGTATGTTGGTTAACCTGCCTGTCAGTCCAAATACAGTATGTTGGTTAACCTGCCTGACAGTCCAGATACAGTATGTTGGTTAACCTGCCTGCCAGTCCAGATACAGTATGTTGGTTAACCTGCCTGTCAGTCCAGATACAGTATGTTGGTTAACCTGCCTGACAGTCCAGATACAGTATGTTGGTTAACCTGCCTGCCAGTCCAGATACAGTATGTTGGTTAACCTGCCTGTCAGTCCAGATACAGTATGTTGGTTAACCTGCCTGCCAGTCCAGATACAGTATGTTGGTTAACCTGCCTGACAGTCCAGATACAGAGTGTTGGTTAACCTGCCTGCCAGTCCAGATACAGTATGTTGGTTAACCTGCCTGCCAGTCCAGATACAGAATGTTGGTTAACCTGCTTGTCAGTCCAGATACAGTATGTTGGTTAACCTGCCTGACAGTCCAGATACAGTATGTTGGTTAACCTGCCTGCCAGTCCAGATACAGTATGTTGGTTAACCTGCCTGCCAGTCCAGATACAGTATGTTGGTTAACCTGCCTGACAGTCCAGATACAGTATGTTGGTTAACCTGCCTGACAGTCCAGATACAGTATGTTGGTTAACCTGCCTGTCAGTCCAGATACAGTATGTTGGTTAACCTGCCTGTCAGTCCAGATACAGTATGTTGGTTAACCTGCCTGCCAGTCCAGATACAGTATGTTGGTTAACCTGCCTGTCAGTCCAGATACAGTATGTTGGTTAACCTGCCTGTCAGTCCAGATACAGTATGTTGGTTAACCTGCCTGCCAGTCCAGATACAGTATGTTGGTTAACCTGCCTGTCAGTCCAGATACAGTATGTTGGTTAACCTGCCTGCCAGTCCAGATACAGTATGTTGGTTAACCTGCCTGTCAGTCCAGATACAGTATGTTGGTTAACCTGCCTGTCAGTCCAGATACAGTATGTTGGTTAACCTGCCTGCCAGTCCAGATACAGTATGTTGGTTAACCTGCCTGTCAGTCCAGATACAGTATGTTGGTTAACCTGCCTGCCAGTCCAGATACAGAATGTTGGTTAACCTGCCTGTCAGTCCAAATACAGTATGTTGGTTAACCTGCCTGTCAGTCCAGATACAGTATGTTGGTTAACCTGCCTGACAGTCCAGATACAGTATGTTGGTTAACCTGCCTGGCAGTCCAGATACAGTATGTTGGTTAACCTGCCTGTCAGTCCAGATACAGTATGTTGGTTAACCTGCCTGCCAGTCCAGATACAGTATGTTGGTTAACCTGCCTGCCAGTCCAGATACAGTATGTTGGTTAACCTGCCTGTCAGTCCAGATACAGTATGTTGGTTAACCTGCCTGCCAGTCCAGATACAGTATGTTGGTTAACCTGCCTGTCAGTCCAGATACAGTATGTTGGTTAACCTGCCTGTCAGTCCAGATACAGTATGTTGGTTAACCTGCCTGCCAGTCCAGATACAGTATGTTGGTTAACCTGCCTGTCAGTCCAGATACAGTATGTTGGTTAACCTGCCTGCCAGTCCAGATACAGAATGTTGGTTAACCTGCCTGTCAGTCCAAATACAGTATGTTGGTTAACCTGCCTGTCAGTCCAGATACAGTATGTTGGTTAACCTGCCTGACAGTCCAGATACAGTATGTTGGTTAACCTGCCTGGCAGTCCAGATACAGTATGTTGGTTAACCTGCCTGTCAGTCCAGATACAGTATGTTGGTTAACCTGCCTGTCAGTCCAGATACAGTATGTTGGTTAACCTGCCTGCCAGTCCAGATACAGTATGTTGGTTAACCTGCCTGTCAGTCCAGATTCAGTATGTTGGTTAACCTGCCTGCCAGTCCAGATACAGTATGTTGGTTAACCTGCCTGTCAGTCCAGATACAGTATGTTGGTTAACCTGCCTGCCAGTCCAGATACAGAATGTTGGTTAACCTGCCTGTCAGTCCAGATACAGTATGTTGGTTAACCTGCCTGTCAGTCCAGATACAGTATGTTGGTTAACCTGCCTGACAGTCCAGATACAGTATGTTGGTTAACCTGCCTGCCAGTCCAGATACAGTATGTTGGTTAACCTGCCTGTCAGTCCAGATACAGTATGTTGGTTAACCTGCCTGCCAGTCCAGATACAGTATGTTGGTTAACCTGCCTGCCAGTCCAGATACAGTATGGTGGTTAACCTGCCTGTCAGTCCAGATACAGTATGTTGGTTAACCTGCCTGCCAGTCCAGATACAGTATGTTGGTTAACCTGCCTGACAGTCCAGATACAGAATGTTGGTTAACCTGCCTGCCAGTCCAGATACAGTATGTTGGTTAACCTGCCTGCCAGTCCAGATACAGAATGTTGGTTAACCTGCCTGTCAGTCCAGATACAGTATGTTGGTTAACCTGCCTGACAGTCCAGATACAGTATGTTGGTTAACCTGCCTGCCAGTCCAGATACAGTATGTTGGTTAACCTGCCTGCCAGTCCAGATACAGTATGTTGGTTAACCTGCCTGCCAGTCCAGATACAGTATGTTGGTTAACCTGCCTGACAGTCCAGATACAGTATGTTGGTTAACCTGCCTGGCAGTCCAGATACAGTATGTTGGTTAACCTGCCTGTCAGTCCAGATACAGTATGTTGGTTAACCTGCCTGTCAGTCCAGATACAGTATGTTGGTTAATCTGCCTGTCAGTCCAGATACAGTATGTTGGTTAACCTGCCTGCCAGTCCAGATACAGTATGTTGGTTAACCTGCCTGTCAGTCCAGATACAGTATGTTGGTTAACCTGCCTGTCAGTCCAGATACAGTATGTTGGTTAACCTGCCTGTCAGTCCAGATACAGTATGTTGGTTAACTTGCCTGACAGTCCAGATACAGTATGTTGGTTAACCTGCTTGCCAGTCCAGATACAGTATGTTGGTTAACCTGCCTGTCAGTCCAGATACAGTATGTTGGTTAACCTGCCTGTCAGTCCAGATACAGTATGTTGGTTAACCTGCCTGACAGTCCAGATACAGTATGTTGGTTAACCTGCCTGTCAGTCCATATACAGTATGTTGGTTCACCTGCCTGTCTAACTCTTCACTGCTGTCTGCCTGCCAGTCCAGATACAGTATGTTGGTTAACCTGCCTGTCAGTCCAGATACAGTATGTTGGTTAACCTGCCTGTCAGTCCATATACAGTATGTTGGTTCACCTGCCTGTCTAACTCTTCACTGCTGTCTGCCTGCCAGTCCAGATACAGTTGGTTAACCTGCCTGCCAGTCTGATAGAGTATGTTGGTTAACCTGCCTGACAGTCCAGATACAGTATGTTGGTTAAAGCTTCTTCAGGATCGGTGGGTCCCCTGCGGGACGGTTGAGCTAACGTAGGCTAATGCGATTAGCATGAGGTTGTAAGTAACAAGAACATTTCCCAGGACATAGACATATCTGATATTGGCAGAAAGCTGACATTCTTGTTAATCCAACTGCACTGTCCAATTTACAGTAGCTATTACAGTGAAATAATACCATGCTATTGTTTGAGGAAAGTGCACAGTTATGAACATGACAAGTTATTAATAAACAAATTAGGCACATTTGGGCAGTCTTGAAACAACATTTTGAACAGAAATACAATGGTTCATTGGATTAGTTAAAACTTTGCAAATACACTGATGCCATCTAGTGGCCAAAATCTAAATTGCACCTGGGCTGGAATAATACATTATGGCCTTTCTCTTGCATTTCAATGATGATGGAACAAACAAACAGTTGTTTTTTTCTTCGTATTATCTTTTACCAGATCTAATGTGTTATATTCTCCTACAATCATTTCACATTTCCATAAACTTCAAAGTGTTTCCTTTCAAATGGTACCAAGAATATGCATATCCTTGCTTCAGGGCCTGAGCTACAGGCAGTTAGATTTGGGTTTTGTCATTTTAGGGTCGAAAATTGAAAAAAGAAAAAGGG
Organism: Salmo trutta; assembly: GCF_901001165.1. Taxonomy (NCBI): domain Eukaryota; kingdom Metazoa; phylum Chordata; class Actinopteri; order Salmoniformes; family Salmonidae; genus Salmo; species Salmo trutta. Next base: position 730,275 of record NW_021822437.1, read on the forward strand.
GCGGATCTTTAAGAGGACCAATTTTGTCTTGAGGGGATGGTCAGTGGATGGTCAGTGGATGGTCAGTGGATGGTCAGTGGGATGGTCAGTGGGATGGTCAGTGGGATGGTCAGTGGGATGGTCAGTGGGATGGTCAGGGGATGGCCAGGGGATGGTCAGTGGATGGTCAGTGGGATGGTCAGTGGGATGGTCAGTGGGATGGTCAGTGGATGGTCAGTGGATGGTCAGTGGGATGGTCAGTGGGATGGTCAGGGGATGGCCAGGGGATGGTCAGTGGGATGGTCAGTGGGATGGTCAGGGGATGGTCAGTGGGATGGTCAGTGGATGGTCAGTGGGATGGTCAGTGGATGGTCAGGGGATGGCCAGGGGATGGTCAGTGGATGGTCAGTGGATGGTCAGTGGATGGCCAGGGGATGGTCAGTGGGATGGTCAGTGGATGGCCAGGGGATGGTCAGTGGGATGGTCAGTGGATGGCCAGGGGATGGTCAGTGGGATGGTCAGGGGATGGTCAGTGGGATGGTCAGGGGATGGTCAGTGGATGGCCAGGGGATGGTCAGTGGATGGTTAGGGGATGGTCAGTGGGATGATCAGTGGGATGGTCAGTGGGATGGCCAGGAGATGGTCAGTGGGATGGTCAGTGGATGGTCAGTGGGATGGTCAGTGGGATGGTCAGTGGGATGGTCAGGGGATGGTCAGTGGGATGGTCAGTGGGATGGTCAGGGGGATGGTCAGGGGATGGTCAGTGGATGGCCAGGGGATGGTCAGTGGGATGGTCAGTGGGATGGTCAGGGATGGCCAGGGATGGTCAGTGGGATGGTCAGTGGGATGGTCAGGGGATGGTCAGGGGATGGCCAGGGGATGGTCAGTGGGATGGTCAGTGGGATGGTCAGTGGGATGGTCAGGGGATGGTCAGTGGGATGGTCAGTGGGATGGCCAGGGGATGGTCAGTGGGATGGTCAGTGGGATGGTCAGTGGATGGTTAGGGGATGGTCAGTGGGATGGTCAGTGGGATGGCCAGGGGATGGTCAGTGGGATGGTCAGTGGGATGGTCAGTGGGATGGTCAGGGGATGGTCAGTGGATGGCCAGGGGATGGTCAGTGGGATGGTCAGTGGGATGGTCAGGGGATGGTCAGGGGATGGCCAGGGGATGGTCAGTGGGATGGTCAGTGGGATGGTCAGTGGGATGGTCAGGGGATGGCCAGGGGATGGTCAGTGGGATGGTCAGTGGGATGGTCAGTGGATGGTTAGGGGATGGCCAGGGGATGGTCAGTGGGATGGTCAGTGGGATGGTCAGTGGGATGGTCAGGGGATGGCCAGGGGATGGTCAGTGGGATGGTCAGTGGGATGGTCAGTGGATGGTTAGGGGATGGTCAGTGGGATGGTCAGTGGATGGTCAGTGGATGGCCAGGGGATGGTCAGTGGGATGGTCAGTGGGATGGTCAGGGGATGGTCAGTGGATGGCCAGGGGATGGTCAGTGGGATGGTCAGTGGGATGGTCAGGGGATGGTCAGTGGATGGCCAGGGGATGGTCAGTGGGATGGTCAGTGGATGGTTAGGGGATGGTCAGTGGGATGGTCAGTGGATGGTCAGTGGGATGGTCAGGGGGATGGTCAGGGATGGTCAGTGGGATGGTCAGTGGATGGTCAGGGGATGGTCAGTGGGATGGTCAGGGGATGGTCAGTGGATGGTCAGGGGATGGTCAGGGGATGGTCAGTGGGATGGTCAGTGGATGGTCAGGGGATGGTCAGTGGGATGGTCAGGGGATGGTCAGTGGATGGTCAGTGGATGGTCAGGGGATGGTCAGTGGGATGGTCAGTGGATGGTCGGGGATGGTCAGGGGATGGTCAGTGGATGGTCAGTGGATGGTCAGTGGAAGGTCAGGGGATGGTCAGTGGGATGGTCAGTGGGATGGTCAGGGGATGGTCAGTGGGATGGTCAGTGGATGGTCAGGAGATGGTCAGGGGATGGTCAGTGGGATGGTCAGTGGGATGGTCAGTGGATGGTCAGTGGGATGGTCAGTGGATGGTCAGGGGATGGTCAGTGGGATGGTCAGGGGATGGTCAGTGGGATGGTCAGTGGATGGTCAGGGGATGGTCAGGGGATGGTCAGTGGATGGTCAGTGGGATGGTCAGTGGGATGGTCAGGGGATGGTCAGGGGATGGTCAGTGGGATGGTCAGTGGGATGGTCAGTGGATGGTCAGGGGATGGTCAGGGGATGGTCAGTGGGATGGTCAGGGGATGGTCAGTGGGATGGTCAGGAGATGGTCAGTGGGTGGTCAGTGGGATGGTCAGTGGGATGGCCAGGGGATGGTAAGTGGGTCAGGGGATGGTCAGTGGATGGTCAGTGGGATGGCCAGGGGATGGTCAGTGGGAAGGTCAGGAGATGGTCAGTGGATGGCCAGGGGATTGTCAGTGGGTCAGTAGATGGTCAGGGGATGGTCAGTGGATGGTCAGTGGATGGTCAGGGGATGGTCAGTGGATGGTCAGTGGATGGTCAGGGGATGGTCAGTGGGATGGTCAGTGGATGGTCAGTGCATGGTCAGTGTAATGGTCAGTGGGATGGTCAGTGGGATGGTCAGTGGGTGGTCAGGGGATGGCCAGGGGGATGGTCAGTGGGATGGTCGGGGGATGGTCGGGGGATGGTCGGGGGATGGTCAGTGGGTGGACAGGGGATGGCCAGGGGGATGGTCAGTGGGATGGTCAGGGGATGGTCAGGGGATGGTCGGGGGATGGTCAGTGGGATGGTCAGGGGATGGTCGGGGGATGGTCAGTGGATGGTCAGGGATGGTCAGTGGATGGTCAGTGGATGGTCAGGGGATGGTCGGGGATGGCCAGGGGATGGTCAGGGGATGGTCAGTGGGATGGTCAGGGGGTGGTCAGTGGATGGTCAGGGGATGGTCAGTGGGATGGTCGGGGGATGGTCAGTGGGATGGTCAGTGGGATGGTCAGGGGATGGTTAGTGGGATGGTCGGGGGATGGTCGGGGATGGCCAGGGGATGGTCAGGGGATGGTCAGTGGGATGGTCAGTGGGATGGTCAGGGGATGGTCAGTGGATGGTCAGTGGATGGCCAGGGGATGGTCAGTGGGATGGTCAGGGGATGGTCAGTGGGATGGTCAGGGGATGGTCAGTGGGATGGTCAGTGGGATGGTCAGGGGATGGTCAGGGGATGGTCAGTGGGATGGTCAGTGGATGGTCAGGGGATGGTCAGTGGATGGTCAGTGGATGGTCAGGGGATGGCCAGGGGATGGTCAGTGGATGGTCAGTGGGATGGTCAGTGGATGGCCAGGGGATGGCCAGGGGATGGTCAGTGGGATGGTCAGGGGATGGTCAGTGGGATGGCCAGGGGATGGTCAGTGGGATGGTCAGGGGGATGGTCAGTGGATGGCCAGGGGATGGTCAGTGGGATGGTCAGGGGATGGTCAGTGGATGGTCAGTGGATGGCCAGGGGATGGCCAGGGGATGGTCAGTGGATGGTCAGTGGGTGGTCAGTGGATGGTCAGTGGGATGGTCAGTGGGATGGTCAGTGGATGGTCAGTGGATGGTCAGGGATGGTCAGTGGGATGGTCAGGGGGTGGTCAGGGGATGGTCAGGGGATGGTCAGGGGGTGGTCAGGGGGTGGTCAGTGGGATGGTCAGTGGGATGGTCAGGGGGTGGTCAGGGGATGGTCAGTGGATGGTCAGGGGGTGGTCAGGGGATGGTCAGTGGATGGTCAGTGGGATGGTCAGGGGATGGTCAGGGGATGGTCAGTGGGATGGTCAGGGGATGGTCAGTGGATGGTCAGGGGATGGTCAGTGGGTGGTCAGTGGATGGCCAGGGGATGGTCAGTGGTATGGCCAGGGGATGGTCAGTGGATGGTCAGGAGATGGTCAGTGGGATGGTCAGGGGATGGTCAGGGGATGGTCAGGGGATGGTCAGTGGGATAGTCAGGTGATGGTCAGTGGGATGGCCAGGAGATGGTCAGTGGGATGGTCAGGGGGATGGCCAGGGGATGGTCAGGGGGATGGTCAGGGGAAGGTCAGGGGATAGTCAGGGGATGGTCAGGGTTGTTTTGGTTGGTTATGGAATTTATACCAGGGTTGTTTTGGTTGGTTATGGAATTTATACCAGGGTTGTTTTGGTTGGTTATGGAATTTATACCAGGGTTGTTTTGGTTGGTTATGGAATTTATACCAGGGTTGTTTTGGTTGGTTATGGAATTTATTCCAGCGTTGTTTTGGTTGGTTATGGAATTTATACCAGGGTTGTTTTGGTTGGTTATGGAATTTATACCAGGGTTGTTTTGGTTGGTTATGGAATTTATACCAGGGTTGTTTTGGTTGGTTATGGAATTTATACCAGGGTTGTTTTGGTTGGTTATGGAATTTATTCCAGGGTTGTTTTGGTTGGTTGGATGTTCCAGCTTAGAAAGCTGTCTTGCAGTCGTCCTCCCGTCTCTGCCCAGCCGTCCCCACAGTGTTTGAATCATAACATAAACACGGCCCTGCGTGTGCACGTGTGTGTGTGTGTGTGTGTGTGTGTGTGTGTGTGTGTGTGTGTGTGTGTGTGTGTGTGTGTGTGTGTGTGTGTGTGAGAGAGAGAGAGTGTAGTGTGTGTGTGTGTGTGTGTGTGTGTGTGTGTGTGTGTGTGTGTGTGTGTGTGTGTGTGTGTGTGTGTGTCTCTACTCCTGCTAAAGGTCTCTCAGCCCCTCAACCTGTGGCCAAACCAAACTTGTCATGTTGCAAAACCCCAGCGGTGTGAATTATTTTAATGTTTCTGCTGTTAAGCCAAGCTCTCCTCCTCGCCACATTCCTCCTCCTCTCCTTTTGGAAACGTTAATCATTTGTAATTGAATTTCAAATCGGATTTACGATGAGAAGTGGCAATTTGTTAACACTTTAGCTTCGCTGTGAGGAGAGGAGTGCCACGTTGAGCTGTCCAGCCCCTGGAGTGAGTTACAGGAGAATAGAGGACTAGAGAAGGTAGAATATATATAGCTGCTGTGTTTGGATCTGCTGTGTTTTGATCTGCTGTGTTTGGGTCTGCTGTGTTTGGGTCTGCTGTGTTTGGATCTGCTGTGTTTGGATCTGCTGTGTTTGGGTCTGCTGTGTTTGGGTCTGCTGTGTTTGGTTGGATCTGCTGTGTTTGGATCTGCTGTGTTTGGATCTGCTGTGTTTGGATCTGCTGTGTTTGGATCTGCTGTGTTTGGATCTGCTGTGTTTGGTTTGCTGTGTTTGGGTCTGCTGTGGTTGGATCTGCTGTGGTTGGATCTGCTGTGGTTGGATCTGCTGTGTTTGGATCTGCTGTGTTTGGGTCTGCTGTGTTTGGGTCTGCTGTGGTTGGATCTGCTGTGTTTGGGTCTGCTGTGTTTGTTTCTGCTGTGGTTGGATCTGCTGTGGTTGGATCTGCTGTGTTTGGATCTGCTGTGGTTGGATCTGCTGTGTTTGGGTCTGCTGTGGTTGGATCTGCTGTGTTTGGATCTGCTGTGTTTGGGTCTGCTGTGTTTGGATCTGCTGTGGTTGGGTCTGCTGTGGTTGGGTCTGCTGTGGTTGGATCTGCTGTGTTTGGATTTGCTGTGTTTGGATCTGCTGTGTTTGGATCTGCTGTGTTTGGGTCTGCTGTGGTTGGATCTGCTGTGGTTGGATCTGCTGTGGTTGGATCTGCTGTGGTTGGATCTGCTGTGTTTGGATCTGCTGTGTTTGGGTCTGCTGTGTTTGGGTCTGCTGTGGTTGGATCTGCTGTGTTTGGGTCTGCTGTGTTTGTTTCTGCTGTGGTTGGATCTGCTGTGGTTGGATCTGCTGTGTTTGGATCTGCTGTGTTTGGGTCTGCTGTGTTTGGATCTGCTGTGGTTGGATCTGCTGTGGTTGGATCTGCTGTGTTTGGGTCTGCTGTGTTTGGGTCTGCTGTGTTTGGATCTGCTGTGTTTGGATCTGCTGTGGTTGGATCTGCTGTGTTTGGGTCTGCTGTGGTTGGATCTGCTGTGGTTGGATCTGCTGTGTTTGGGTCTGCTGTGGTTGGATCTGCTGTGGTTGGATCTGCTGTGGTTGGATCTGCTGTGGTTGGATCTGCTGTGTTTGGATCTGCTATGTTTGGGTCTGCTGTGGTTGGATCTGCTGTGTTTGGGTCTGCTGTGTTTGGGTCTGCTGTGTTTGGATCTGCTGTGTTTGGGTCTGCTGTGGTTGGATCTGCTGTGGTTGCATCTGCTGTGGTTGGATCTGCTGTGTTTGGGTCTGCTGTGTTTGGATCTGCTGTGTTTGGATCTGCTGTGGTTGGATCTGCTGTGTTTGGGTCTGCTGTGGTTGGATCTGCTGTGGTTGGATCTGCTGTGTTTGGGTCTGCTGTGGTTGGATCTGCTGTGGTTGGATCTGCTGTGGTTGGATCTGCTGTGGTTGGATCTGCTGTGTTTGGATCTGCTATGTTTGGGTCTGCTGTGGTTGGATCTGCTGTGTTTGGGTCTGCTGTGGTTGGATCTGCTGTGTTTGGATCTGCTGTGTTTGGGTCTGCTGTGGTTGGATCTGCTGTGGTTGCATCTGCTGTGGTTGGATCTGCTGTGGTTGGATCTGCTGTGTTTGGATCTGCTGTGTTTGGATCTGCTGTGTTTGGTTGGGTCTGCTGTGTTTGGATCTGCTGTGTTTGGTTGGGTCTGCTGTGTTTGGATCTGCTGTGTTTGGTTGGGTCTGCTGTGTTTGGGTCTGCTGTGGTTGGATCTGCTGTGTTTGGGTCTGCTGTGGTTGGATCTGCTGTGTTTGGATCTGCTGTGTTTGGGTCTGCTGTGGTTGGATCTGCTGTGTTTGGTTGGGTCTGCTGTGTTTGGATCTGCTGTGTTTGGTTGGGTCTGCTGTGTTTGGATCTGCTGTGTTTGGTTGGGTCTGCTGTGTTTGGATCTGCTGTGTTTGGTTGGGTCTGCTGTGTTTGGATCTGCTGTGTTTGGTTGGATTTGCTGTGGTTGGATCTGCTGTGGTTGGATCTGCTGTGGTTGGATCTGCTGTGGTTGGATCTGCTGTGGTTGGGTCTGCTGTGTCCCTCGACCCTCCTTTAAAAATATCACATTGGTACCAAGAAAATGAAGAGGTCTAATTTATCGACATGGGCTACAGCTTCAGGCCTGTCTTTTGTACCTTAAAAATAGAGAGACAGGGATTGTCTTAACTCAGAGACAGAGAGACAGGGATTGTCTTAACTCAGAGACAGAGAGACAGGTGTTAACTCATAGACAGCTTGCCAGCATATGGACTCCAGGGATGACATCTCTGTCAATAGTCAAAGCCGAAGGAGGCCATTTACTTGGGCAGGAGGGAGGCCTGGCGGGTCCTGACCGGGTCATATAAGGCCTGGCGGGTTCTGACCGGGTCGACGGGGTCGTGCTCTCTGTATGAGGCCGTCGTGATCGTTGCTGCAGTACTTTAATAGTTTTTACAGGAACCAAGTCAAGACGCTGCTGTCTGTCTACTGTCTGGTACCCAGAAACCCCTGCAACATTCAACGCTCTGTGGGAGAAGAATCCTATTCCCTATATAGTGCTCTACTTTTGACCAGAGAACGATGGTGAAGTGAGGTATGGTGGACAGTAATCAGCCTGTCCCTGGAGGAGGTGCTGGACAGTAATCAGCCTGTCCCTGGAGGAGGTGGTGGACAGTAATCAGCCTGTCCCTAGAGGAGGTGCTGGACAGTACTCAGCCTGTCCCTAGAGGAGGTGTTGGACAGTAATCAGCCTGTCCCTAGAGGAGGTGTTGGACAGTAATCAGCCTGTCCCTGGAGGAGGTGCTGGACAGTACTCAGCCTGTCCCTGGAGGAGGTGCTGGACAGTAATCAGCCTGTCCCTGGAGGAGGTGGTGGACAGTAATCAGCCTGTCCCTAGAGGAGGTGCTGGACAGTAATCAGCCTGTCCCTAGAGGAGGTGCTGGACAGTAATCAGCCTGTCCCTGGAGGAGGTGCTGGACAGTAATCAGCCTGTCCCTGGAGGAGGTGCTGGACAGTAATCAGTCTGTCCCTGGAGGAGGTGCTGGACAGTAATCAGCCTGTCCCTGGAGGAGGTGCTGGACAGTAATCAGTCTGTCCCTAGAGGAGGTGTTGGACAGTAATCAGCCTGTCCCTAGAGGAGGTGGTGGACAGTAATCAGCCTGTCCCTAGAGGAGGTGTTGGACAGTAATCAGTCTGTCCCTAGAGGAGGTGTTGGACAGTAATCAGTCTGTCCCTAGAGGAGGTGCTGGACAGTAATCAGCCTGTCCCTGGAGGAGGTGCTGGACAGTAATCAGCCTGTCCCTAGAGGAGGTGTTGGACAGTAATCAGCCTGTCCCTGGAGGAGGTGCTGGACAGTAATCAGCCTGTCCCTAGAGGAGGTGATGGACAGTAATCAGTCTGTCCCTAGAGGAGGTGATGGACAGTAATCAGCCTGTCCCTAGAGGAGGTGATGGACAGTAATCAGCCTGTCCCTAGAGGAGGTGCTGGACAGTAATCAGCCTGTCCCTGGAGGAGGTGCTGGACAGTAATCAGTCTGTCCCTGGAGGAGGTGTTGGACAGTAATCAGTCTGTCCCTAGAGGAGGTGCTGGACAGTAATCAGCCTGTCCCTGGAGGAGGTGTTGGACAGTAATCAGCCTGTCCCTAGAGGAGGTGTTGGACAGTATTCAGTCTGTCCCTGGAGGAGGTGCTGGACAGTAATCAGCCTGTCCCTGGAGGAGGTGCTGGACAGTACTCAGCCTGTCCCTAGAGGAGGTGCTGGACAGTAATCAGCCTGTCCCTGGAGGAGGTGCTGGACAGTAATCAGTCTGTCCCTGGAGGAGGTGCTGGACAGTAATCAGCCTGTCCCTGGAGGAGGTGCTGGACAGTAATCAGCCTGTCCCTGGAGGAGGTGCTGGACAGTAATCAGCCTGTCCCTGGAGGAGGTGGTGGACAGTAATCAGCCTGTCCCTAGAGGAGGTGATGGACAGTAATCAGCCTGTCCCTAGAGGAGGTGCTGGACAGTAAACAGCCTGTCCCTAGAGGAGGTGCTGGACAGTAATCAGCCTGTCCCTGGAGGAGGTGCTGGACAGTAATCAGCCTGTCCCTGGAGGAGGTGCTGGACAGTAATCAGCCTGTCCCTGGAGGAGGTGCTGGACAGTAATCAGTCTGTCCCTAGAGGAGGTGGTGGACAGTAATCAGCCTGTCCCTGGAGGAGGTGCTGGACAGTAATCAGCCTGTCCCTAGAGGAGATGGTGGACAGTAATCAGCCTGTCCCTGGAGGAGGTGTAACTGTACATCTAACATAGTGATCAACGTTGACGCTGTATAATACATGAGATTTATTGAAATGTGAAATACACATGGACTCTCTTGTGTTTGGCTTGTTTATATTTTTTAATTTTTAATTGTATTTTACCGTTTATTTTACGGTTTTATATGACACATTTATTCTAATCCTCAACGTCGCATCTTTGAAAAATCCGTCGAGTTCTTTACGCTTAGCGCCTTTCCCCTCCTCAGGACAACAAAAACGTGCGAGAAGTTAACCAATCAGCAGGAGGGATGAGGGCGAACAGCTGTCTGTCATTTCCCCCGAGCAGAGCTGGGAAGGACAGGGCCACCGAGTGATCATGGACCCTCAGCAGGGATACTGTTGTGATTGACTTCAGGGAAATATAGCCTTGCTAACGATAAGATAGTTATTGATTGATTGATTATTATGGAACTCCACAGCCAGTGTGAGATGGTGAGGTGAGGGATATCAGCAGGACAAGACAAAAACAGACAGTTCAGACAGGAGGACAGTCAGTTAACCAGACAGGAGGACAGTCAGTTAACCAGACAGGAGGACAGTCAGTTCATACAACCAGACAGGAGGACAGTCAGTTCATACAATCAGACAGGAGGACAGTCAGTTCATACAATCAGACAGGAGGACAGTCAGTTAACCAGACAGGAGGACAGTCAGTTAACCAGACAGGAGGACAGTCAGTTCATACAACCAGACAGGAGGACAGTCAGTTCATACAACCAGACAGGAGGACAGTCAGTTCATACAATCAGACAGGAGGACAGTCAGTTCAGACAGGAGGACAGTCAGTTAACCAGACAGGAGGACAGTCAGTTCATACAACCAGACAGGAGGACAGTCAGTTCATACAACCAGACAGGAGGACAGTCAGTTCATGCAACCAGACAGGATGACAGTCAGTTCATACAACCAGACAGGAGGACAGTCAGTTCATACAACCAGACAGGAGGACAGTCAGTTCATGCAACCAGACAGGAGGACAGTCAGTTCATACAACCAGACAGGAGGACAGTCAGTTCATACAACCAGACAGGAGGACAGTCAGTTAACCAGACAGGAGGACAGTCAGTTCATAACACCAGACAGGAGGACAGTCAGTTCATACATCCAGACAGGAGGACAGTCAGTTCATACAATCAGACAGGAGGACAGTCAGTTCATACAACCAGACAGGAGGACAGTCAGTTCATACAACCAGACAGGAGGACAGTCAGTTCATACATCCAGACAGGAGGACAGTCAGTTCATACAATCAGACAGGAGGACAGTCAGTTCATACAATCAGACAGGAGGACAGTCAGTTCATACAACCAGACAGGAGGACAGTCAGTTCATACAACCAGACAGGAGGACAGTCAGTTCATACATCCAGACAGGAGGACAGTCAGTTCATACAACCAGACAGGAGGACAGTCAGTTCATACAACCAGACAGGAGGACAGTCAGTTCATACAACCAGACAGGAGGACAGTCAGTTAACCAGACAGGAGGACAGTCAGTTAACCAGACAGGAGGACAGTCAGTTCATACAACCAGACAGGAGGACAGTCAGTTAACCAGACAGGAGGGCAGTCAGTTAACCAGACAGGAGGACAGTCAGTTCATACAACCAGACAGGAGGACAGTCAGTTCATACAACCAGACAGGAGGACAGTCAGTTCATACAACCAGACAGGAGGACAGTCAGTTAACCAGACAGGAGGACAGTCAGTTCATACAACCAGACAGGGGGACAGTCAGTTCATACAACCAGACAGGAGGACAGTCAGTTAACCAGACAGGAGGACAGTCAGTTCATACAACCAGACAGGAGGACAGTCAGTTAACCAGACAGGAGGACAGTCAGTTAACCAGACAGGAGGACAGTCAGTTAACCAGACAGGAGGACAGTCAGTTCATACAACCAGACAGGAGGACAGTCAGTTCATACAATCAGACAGAAGGACAGTCAGTTCATACAATCAGACAGGAGGACAGTCAGTTCAGACAGGAGGACAGTCAGTTAACCAGACAGGAGGGCAGTCAGTTCATACAACCAGACAGGAGGACAGTCAGTTAACCAGAC
>NW_021822437.1:746567-758310 GCF_901001165.1 Salmo trutta
GGGGGGTCAGTCTAATGGACATGTCTCCACTAGGGGGTCAGTCTAATGGACATGTCTCCACTAGGGGGGTCAGTCTAATGGACATGTCTCCACTAGGGGGGTCAGTCTAATGGACATGTCTCCACTAGAGGGTCAGTGTAAATGGACATGTCTCCACTAGGGGGGTCAGTCTAATGGACATGTCTCCACTAGGGGGTCAGTCTAAATGGACATGTCTCCACTAGGGGGGTCAGTCTAAATAACAATAGTTATACTGACCACAACCCCTATCCTGGAAACACAACAGTAGTTATACTGACCACAACCCCTATCCCTGGAGACACAACAGTAGTTATACTGACCACAACCCCTATCCCTGGAAACACAACAGTAGTTATACTGACCACAACCCCTATCCTGGAAACACAACAGTAGTTATACTGACCACAACCCCTATCCCTGGAAACACAACAGTAGTTATACGGACCACAACCCCTATCCCTGGAAACACAACAGTAGTTATACTGACCACAACCCCTATCCTGGAAACACAACAGTAGTTATACTGACCACAACCCCTATCCCTGGAAACACAACAGTAGTTATACTGACCACAACCCCTATCCCTGGAAACACAACAGTAGTTATACTGACCACAACCCCTATCCCTGGAAACACAACAGTAGTTATACTGACCACAACCCCTATCCCTGGAGACACAACAGTAGTTATACTGACCACAACCCCTATCCCTGGAAACACAACAGTAGTTATACTGACCACAACCCCTATCCCTGGAAACACAACAGTAGTTATACTGACCACAACCCCTATCCCTGGAAACACAATAGTAGTTATACTGACCACAACCCCTATCCCTGGAAACACAACAGTAGTTATACTGACCACAACCCCTATCCCTGGAGACACAACAGTAGTTATACTGACCACAACCCCTATCCCTGGAAACACAACAGTAGTGTGTCTGTTGGCAAAAGTACTGTACATAATTCTACCAACTAACATATATTTCTTTACTACACATCTCTCTCAAAGGTTATTCATATGTATTTATAAAAGACTACATAACAACACAGCCTTGATCAAGACTACAGAACAACACAGCCTTGAACCAAGACTACAGATCAACACAGCCTTGAACCAAGACTACAGAACAACACAGCCTTGACCAAGACTACAGAACAACACAGCCTTGATCAAGACTACAGAACAACACAGCCTTGGTCAAGACTACAGAACAACACAGCCTTGGTCAAGACTACAGAACAACACAGCCTTGAACCAAGACTACAGAACAACACAGCCTTGAACCAAGACTACAGAACAGCACAGCCTTGAACCAAGACTACAGAACAACACAGCCTTGGTCAAGACTACAGAACAACACAGCCTTGAACCGAGACTACAGAACAACACAGCCTTGAACCAAGACTACAGAACCACACAGCCTTGAACCAAGACTACAGAACAACACAGCCTTGAGCCAAGACTACAGAACAACACAGCCTTGAACCAAGACTACAGAACAACACAGCCTTAAACCAAGACTACAGAACAACACAGCCTTGATCAACACTACAGAACAACACAGCCTAGATCAAGACTACAGAACAACACAGCCTTGGTCAAGACTACAGAACAACACAGCCTTGAACCAAGACTACAGAACAACACAGCCTTGAACCAAGACTACAGAACAACACAGCCTTGAACCAAGACTACAGAACAACACAGCCTTGAGCCAAGACTACAGAACAACACAGCCTTGATCAAGACTACAGAACAACACAGCCTTGAACCAAGACTACAGAACAACACAGCCTTGAACCAAGACTACAGAACAACACAGCCTTGAACCAAGACTACAGAACAACACAGCCTTGAACCAACACTACAGAACAACACAGCCTTGAACCAAGACTACAGAACAACACAGCCTTGAACCAAGACTACAGAACAACACAGCCTTGAACCAAGACTACAGAACAACACAGCATTGGTCAAGACTACAGAACAACACAGCCTTGAACCAAGACTACAGAACAACACAGCCTTGAACCAAGACTACAGAACAACACAGCCTTGAACCAAGACTACAGAACAACACAGCCTTGAACCAAGACTACAGAACAACACAGCCTTGAACCAAGACTACAGAACAACACAGCCTTGAACCAAGACTACAGAACAACACAGCATTGGTCAAGACTACAGAACAACACAGCCTTGAACCAAGACTACAGAACAACACAGCCTTGATCAAGACTACCACCAGGTAAGGTCTCTTAGTTTGTTTATGTGCTGTAGTCGGCCAGTCTGGATCAAGACTGTTTATTTTTGTTCCAGACCTCGTAGCAGGTAAGAGCTATGTATTTGTTTGCTTGCTGGTTGACAACACAACAGTTATTGTTCAATATCAGTCAAGTATTATCTGTTTACCCATGATGCCGTTCTCCTTGGCCTTCAGTATGAGATGATTCATAGCAGAGAGAGAGAGAGAGAGAGAGAGGAGAGAGTGTTTCCACTTGATACGTCAGGTCAGCCTGCTAGCTGCCAAACACTAAGACATGACTCTTCCTTTCTTTAGGAAAATCCCCTTTCCCCCCCCCCCCCCCCCCCCCAATCGGAGAGAGCAGCATCCACTAACTAATCCCTACTGTCACAGAGGCGTCATGCTGTGTTCAAGAGCATCGGGAAACGGTGGCACTCCAAAATAAAAAGGACAACAATACAGTCATTTTGTCCGCCATTTCCCTGAAGTTCTTGAACTTGGGATTTCATTTGAAGTCATTGTCGTATATGGCAGAGAACCCAGTTATTAAAATAAATTCACCGGAGGTTTTCGGTGGGTATGCTAGTTCTGAACATCACATGCTAATGTAAAAAGCTGTTTTTTGATGTAAATATGAACTTGATTGAACAAAACATGCATGTATTGTATAACATAATGTCCTAGGAGTGTCATCTGATGAAGATCCTCCAAGGTTAGTGCTGCATTTAGCTGTGGTTTGGGTTTATGTGACATTATATGCTAGCTTGAAAAATGGGTGTCTGATTATTTCTGGCTGGGTACTCTGCTGACATAATCTAATGTTTTGCTTTCGCTGTAAAGCCTTTTTGAAATCGGACAATGTGGTTAGATTAACGAGAGTCTTGTCTTTAAAATGGTGTAAAATAGTCATATGTTTGAGAAATTGAAGTTATAGCATTTGTGAGGTATTTGTATTTCACGCCACGCGATTCCACTGGCTGTTGACAAGCGTCCCAGGTTCCCAGGGAGATTAAAAAGAGATAGCGCACCGGTTACCCAGCATGCATCATACCGTGTGTGGATTGGTGTGGGTGTAACAGAGAGAAATACATACTGACTGTCACCTGTAGTTAAAATCAGTGTGTTTGACTGGTTCTTAGCAGTGAAGTACATCGGGACTCACTGGAAAAAAACCACTAGAGTATCTATGGTTTACCAACACAGCTGGAGGATCTATGGTTTACCAACACAGCTGGAGTATCTATGGTTTACCAACACAGCTGGAGAATCTATGGTTTACCAACACAGCTGGAGTATCTATGGTTTACCAACACAGCTGGAGGATCTATGGTTTACCAACACAGCTGGAGTATCTATGGTTTACCAACACAGCTGGAGTATCTATGGTTTACCAACACAGCTGGAGAATCTATGGTTTACCAACACAGCTGGAGGATCTATGGTTTACCAACACAGCTGGAGGATCTATGGTTTACCAACACAGCTGGAGTATCTATGGTTTACCAACACAGCTGGAGTATCTATGGTTTACCAACACAGCTGGAGGATCTATGGTTTACCAACACAGCTGGAGTATCTGTGGTTTACCAACACAGCTGGAGTATCTGTGGTTTACCAACACAGCTGGAGTATCTATGGTTTACCAACACAGCTGGAGTATCTATGGTTTACCAACACAGCTGGAGTATCTATGGTTTACCAACACAGCTGGAGAATCTATGGTTTACTAACACAGCTGGAGAATCTATGGTTTACCAAACAGCTGGAGAATCTATGGTTTACCAACACAGCTGGAGTATCTATGGTTACCAACACAGCTGGAGTATCTATGGTTTACCAACACAGCTGGAGTATCTATGGTTTACCAACACAGCTGGAGTATCTATGGTTTACCAACACAGCTGGAGTATCTATGGTTTACCAACACAGCTGGAGTATCTATGGTTTACCAACACAGCTGGAGTATCTATGGTTACCAACACAGCTGGAGTATCTATGGTTTACCAACACAGCTGGAGTATCTATGGTTTACCAACACAGCTGGAGTATCTATGGTTTACCAACACAGCTGGAGTATCTGTGGTTTACCAACACAGCTGGAGTATCTATGGTTTACCAACACAGCTGGAGTATCTATGGTTTACCAACACAGCTGGAGTATCTATGGTTTACCAACACAGCTGGAGGATCTATGGTTTACTAACACAGCTGGAGAATCTATGGTTTACCAAACAGCTGGAGAATCTATGGTTTACCAACACAGCTGGAGTATCTATGGTTACCAACACAGCTGGAGTATCTATGGTTTACCAACACAGCTGGAGTATCTATGGTATACCAACATAGCTGGAGTATCTATGGTTTACCAACACAGCTGAGGGAATCTATGGTTTACCAACACAGCTGTAGTATCTATGGTTTACCAACACAGCTGGATAATCTATGGTTTACCAACACAGATGGAGTATCTATGGTTTACCAACACAGCTGGAGTATCTATGGTTTACCAACACAGCTGAGGAATCAATGGTTTACCAACACAGCTGGAGTATCTATGGTTTACCAACACAGCTGGAGTATCTATGGTTTACCAACACAGCTGGAGTAGCTATGGGTACCAACACAGCTGGAGTGACTATTGTTTACCAACACAGCTGGAGTATCTATGGCTTACCAACACAGCTGGAGTATCTATGGGTACCAACAAAGCTGGAGTATCTATGGCTTACCAACACAGCTGGAGTATCTATGGTTTACCAACACAGCTGGAGTAGCTATGGGTACCAACACAGCTGGAGTGACTATTGTTTACCAACACAGCTGGACTATCTATGGTTTACCAACACAGCTGGAGAATCTATGGTTTACCAACACAGCTGGAGTATCTATGGTTTACCAACACAGCTGGAGTATCTACGGTTTACCAACACAGCTGGAGTATCTATGGTTTACCAACACAGCTGGAGAATCTATGGTTTACCAACACAGCTGGAGTATCTATGGTTTACCAACACAGCTGCAGTATCTATGGTTTACCAACACAGCTGGAGTATCTATGGTTTTCCAACACAGCTGGAGTATCTATGGTTTACCAACACAGCTGGAGTATCTATGGTTTACCAACACAGCTGGAGTATCTATGGTTTACCAACACAGCTGGAGAATCTATGGTTTACTTAGAATAACACTGTTACCCAGGAACTAATGCTGTTACCCAGGAACTAATGCTGTTACCCAGGAACTAATGCTGTTACCCAGGAACTAATGCTGAGGATAACACTGTTAGCCAGGAACTAATGCTGTTACCCAGGAACTAATGCTGAGGATAACATTGTTACCCAGGAACTAATGCTGTTACCCAGGAACTAATGCTGTTACCCAGGAACTAATGCTGAGGATAACACTGTTACCCAGGAACTAATGCTGTTACCCAGGAACTAATGCTGTTACCCAGGAACTAATGCTGAGGACAACACTGTTACCCAGGAACTAATGCTGTTACCCAGGAACTAATGCTGAGGATAACACTGTTACCCAGGAACTAATGCTGTTACCCAGGAACTAATGCTGTTACCCAGGAACTAATGCTGAGGATAACACTGTTACCCAGGAACTAATGCTGAGGATAACACTGTTACCCAGGAACTAATGCTGAGGATAACACTGTTACCCAGGAACTAATGCTGTTACCCAGGAACTAATGCTGTTACCCAGGAACTAATGCTGTTACCCAGGAACTAATGCTGAGGATAACACTGTTACCCAGGAACTAATGCTGTTACCCAGGAACTAATGCTGAGGGTAACACTGTTACCCAGGAACTAATGCTGTTACCCAGGAACTAATGCTGAGGGTAACACTGTTACCCAGGAACTAATGCTGAGGACAACACTGTTACCCAGGAACTAATGCTGTTACCCAGGAACTAATGCTGAGGATAATACTTTTACCCAGGAACTAATGCTGAGGATAACACTGTTACCCAGGAACTAATGCTGTTACCCAGGAACTAATGCTGTTACCCAGGAACTAATGTTGAGGATAACACTGTTACCCAGGAACTAATGCTGAGGATAACACTGTTACCCAGGAACTAATGCTGTTACCCAGGAACTAATGCTGTTACCCAGGAACTAATGCTGAGGATAATGCTGTTACCCAGGAACTAATGCTGTTACCCAGGAACTAATGCTGTTACCCAGGAACTAATGCTGTTACCCAGGAACTAATGCTGAGGATAATGCTGTTACCCAGGAACTAATGCTGTTACCCAGGAACTAATGCTGAGGATAACACTGTTACCCAGGAACTAATGCTGTTACCCAGGAACTAATGCTGTTACCCAGGAACTAATGCTGAGGATAACACTGTTACCCAGGAACTAATGCTGTTACCCAGGAACTAATGCTGTTACCCAGGAACTAATGCTGAGGATAACACTGTTACCCAGGAACTAATGCTGTTACCCAGGAACTAATTGTTTTTAAGGAACATTTCTGTGAATCTCCAGAACAACGATATGTCCAAGCTGTGTCCTGACCACCAGGCCAGTTAGTTTTACATAACAGTAAAACCATTGAAATAGCATCCATCATCACACTAAAACTGAAAACATCACGATAAAGTAAATATTCTCAATTATTTTCCTTAGAAAAGATTAAACATTAGATCGAGGATAAAAACCTGGTTACATAATTTATTAACTTCTCCAAGCGCTTCAAAAAGCTACGGCGTAGACATTTACTTGTCCAATGCGATAATATCCTGCTTCCCATACAGAGAGAGAGAGAGATGTTTGAAAGGAACTGTGTTTATATACATACAGATATATTTCCTGTGATTCTCAGGGAGAGTGAACAAGGGAACTGAACCAGGCATGTCTTTGAAAAACGATCTCCTCTGTTTTGTTTTTTTTTTAAACCTTTAATAAAGCCCAACATCAAACACTCCCCAAGGCACAACTAGAAGAGAGGAAGGAGGGAAGGAGAAGGAAAAATATTTAAGAAAAAAAAGGTTGGATACATCCTAATGTGGGCGCGAATCCAACAAGAACAGACCTCCTTCTTGGCCTACCTGATGATAATTGTTTCTCTGTGCGGGGTAAAAGAGGGGGAGGAGGGGGGGGGGAGGAGGCAGAGGGAACGAGAGAAAGAAATAGTACACTGTGTTTACTCCTACACACTAGGCATGTCATTTCTCTGCTCTGTCTGATTGAAGATCTATCCAAACCTTGGCAGTTTGCTAAAGCTTTAATTTGGCTCCTGATGCTTGGTGGACCAGGTCCCAACACTATCGTGAGGGTGAGTCCTGACTCCTGAGGCTTGGTGGACCAGGTCCCAACACTATCGTTAGGGTGAGTCCTGACTCCTGAGGCTTGGTGGCCCAGGTCCAACACTATCGTTAGGGTGAGTCCTGACTCCTGAGGCTTGGTGGCCCAGGTCCAACACTATCGTTAGGGTGAGTCCTGACTCCTGAGGCTTGGTGGCCCAGGTCCCAACACTATCGTTAGGGTGAGTCCTGACTCCTGAGGCTTGGTGGCCCAGGTCCAACACTATCGTTAGGGTGAGTCCTGACTCCTGAGGCTTGGTGGCCCAGGTCCAACACTATCGTTAGGGTGAGTCCTGACTCCTGAGGCTTGGTGGCCCAGGTCCAACACTATCGTTAGGGTGAGTCCTGACTCCTGAGGCTTGGTGGCCCAGGTCCAACACTATCGTTAGGGTGAGTCCTGACTCCTGAGGCTTGGTGGCCCAGGTCCCAACACTATCGTTAGGGTGAGTCCTGACTCCTGAGGCTTGGTGGCCCAGGTCCAACACTATCGTTAGGGTGAGTCCTGACTCCTGAGGCTTGGTGGCCCAGGTCCAACACTATCGTTAGGGTGAGTCCTGACTCCTGAGGCTTGGTGGCCCAGGTCCAACACTATCGTTAGGGTGAGTCCTGACTCCTAAGACTTAGTGGCTGGGTTCCAATACATTTGATTGACTCAGTGCTTGTCCTATTTCCAAGCTGTCATCACCGTGTTTGATGTTAGCTGAGATCATATGTGTTGATATGTGGTCTGGAACGGTTAGTTTAGTGTGATGGAATACAGTAACTCCGTTGTTGAGGACTCATTCTCCTTCGGTTTAGTTTCCATATAACCCCTCTGGTAAACTGCTTCACACAATGATAACTTAATAAAAAAGCCTTATGTTCTAGAACAGCGCAGGGTTATGCTAGAGAAACAAAAAAAGCTTTCGAGTTTTTGCAATGTTACAAACAAATGCGATTTTTATCGTGTTTATTTTTTTTTAAATCACAATCTTTCATTTAATTGGATGCTCCCTTACAATCCAACTCAGTCCAGATCACTGCCAGACTGTTTCGACCAGACTGTAACTCACCAGACCCCACAGCTCTATCTCCTAACAGTATGGACCAACCAGACCCCACAGCTCTATCTCCTAACAGTATGGACCAACCAGACCCCACAGCTCTATCTCCTAACAGTATGGACCAACCAGACCCCACAGCTCTATCTCCTAACAGTATGGACCAACCAACCAGACCCCACAGCTCTATCTCCTAACAGTATGGACCAACCAGACCCCACAGCTCTATCTCCTAACAGTATGGACCAACCAGACCCCACAGCTCTATCTCCTAACAGTATGGACCAACCAGACCCCACAGCTCTATCTCCTAACAGTATGGACCAACATGAACCCTCCTGAGTCCTACCCTACAGACGAGTGGACCCCCATGAACCCTCCTGAGTCCTGCTCTATAGACGAGTGGACCCCCATGAACCCTCCTGAGTCCTGCTCTATAGACGAGTGGACCCCATGAACCCTCCTGAGTCCTGCTCTACAGACGAGTGGACCCCATGAACCCTCCTGAGTCCTACTCTACACACGATTGGACCAACATGAACCCTCCTGAGTCCTACTCTACAGACGAGTGGACCCCCATGAACCCTCCTGAGTCCTGCTCTACAGACGAGTGGACCCCCATGAACCCTCCTGAGTCCTACTCTACAGACGAGTGGACCCCATGAACCCGCTACTCTCTCTCTCTCTCATCGTCTGTTAGTCGCCACGTTCAGAGCTCCTCCTGGGATGACCCAGCCCCACCTGGTTCTAATCTCCTTTCAGGCGCCCTTTTCCCCAGGAACCAGGAACAAGCCTGTCAACACTGCAGCCAAATCATTCTCAGATGTTACTGCTCACATCCCTCCCTCTGAGCAGCGATGATCCAGTTAGATAGACACTGGTTACATCCTGGCACCCTAGTCCCTAACAAGTGCAGTGGGCCCTGGTCAAAAGTAGTGTACTATATCGGGGAATCGGGTGTCATTCCAGACAAGCCATAGACTCTCTCCACATAGAGAACCTACATAGAGAACATACATAGAGAACATACATAGAGAACCTACATAGAGATCCTACATAGAAAACCTACATAGAGATCCTACATAGAGAACCTACATAGAGAACCTACATAGAGATCCTACATAGAGAACCTACATAGAGAACCTACATAGAGAACCTACATAGAGATCCTACATAGAGATCCTACATAGAGAACCTACATAGAGAACCTACATAGAGAACCTACATAGAGAACCTAAATAGAGATCCTACATAGAGAACCTACATAGA
The DNA here is from genome assembly GCF_901001165.1 of Salmo trutta. Taxonomy (NCBI): domain Eukaryota; kingdom Metazoa; phylum Chordata; class Actinopteri; order Salmoniformes; family Salmonidae; genus Salmo; species Salmo trutta. The sequence continues at coordinate 756,477 of NW_021822437.1, forward strand.
GATCTTACGTAGAGATCTTACATAGAGAACCTACATAGAGAACCTACATAGAGATCCTACATAGAGATCCTACATAGAGAACCTACATAGAGAACCTACATAGAGAACCTACATATAGATCCTACATAGAGATCCTACATAGAGAACCTACATAGAGAACCTACATAGAGATCCTACATAGAGAACCTACATAGAGAACCTAAATAGAGATCTTACATAGAAAACCTACATAGAGAACCTACATAGAGATCCTACATAGAGAACCTAAATAGAGATCCTACATAGATAACCTACATAGAAAACCTACATAGAGAACCTACATAGAGAACCTAAATAGAGATCCTACATAGAGAACCTACATAGAGAACATAGAGATCCTACATAGAGAACCTACATAGAAAACCTACATAGAGAACCTACATAGAGAACCTAAATAGAGAACATAGAGATCCTACATAGAGAACCTACATAGAGAACATAGAGATCCTACATAGAGAACCTACATAGAAAACCTACATAGAGAACCTACATAGAGAACCTACATAGAGAACATAGAGAACCTACATAGAGAACATAGAGAACCTACATAGAGAACCTACATAGAGATCCTACATAGAGAACCTACATAGAGAACCTACATAGAGAACATAGAGAACCTACAGTGCCATAATATCTCACAGATGTGTCAATGTTATGAGGCGTCACCTTTACTAGCCCTTACCCTCCCCTCCCCTCCCCTCCCCTCTCCTCCCCTCCCCTCCCCTCCCCTCTCCTCTCCTCTCCTCTCCTCTCCTCTCCTCTCCTCTCCCCTCCCCTCCCCTCCCCTCCCCTCTCCTCTCCTCTCCTCTCCTCTCCTCTCCTCTCCTCTCCCCTCTGGCTCTCTGGCTGTCTATGGCTTCATTAAACCTGCCTCACCCAGAGAGAGGGAGGACAGGACACACAGAGAACCACTGCAGCCTGTGTCAGAGATATTATCTGTGTCAGAGATATTATCTTTCCAAGGCGAAAAGCCCTCAGAGCATGTTTTTCATTCTGGCCCTCATGGGTTTCAAGGAGCGTGTCCCAAATGGCCCCCTTATTCCCTTTCTAGCTGCCCTATGGGCCCCGGTCAGAAGTAGTACACTGCATCGGGGATAGGTTGCAGTTTGAGCCTCATCTACACAGGGTTGTCGGGACTTGAAAGAGGATTTTTACTCTGTTAGGCATAATATAGTCCCACCAAGAGCGTTGGGTTTAGCTTGGTCGGCTGCCTGGGCCGTTCATCAGCACTATTCAACCCTCTTTAAGAATCCTCTTTATCCTGACAGACACCAGGCAGCTAGCGAGGAGGCCCAGCCCAGAGAGACCAGGACAGACCAGGAGGTACGGAGGGAGCAGCTAGCGAGGAGGCCCAGCCCAGAGAGACCAGGACAGACCAGGAGGTACGGAGGGAGGAGCTAGCAGGAGGCCCAGCCCAGAGAGACCTGAACAACCAGGAGGTACGGAGGGAGCAGCTAGCAGGAGGCCCAGCCCAGAGAGACCTGAACAACCAGGACAGACCAGGAGGTACGGAGGGAGCAGCTAGCAGGAGGCCCAGCCCAGAGAGACCTGAACAACCAGGACAGACCAGGAGGTACGGAGGGAGCAGCTAGCAGGAGGCCCAGCCCAGAGAGACCTGAACAACCAGGACAGACCAGGAGGTACGGAGGGAGCAGCTAGCAGGGAGGTCCCAGTCCAGAGAGACATGAACAAACAGGAGGTATGGAGGGAAAGCGACATAGCAGGAGAGGCCAGCCCAGAGCAGACCTTGAACAAGCCAGGACAGAGACACAGAGGTACAGAGGGAGCAGCTAGC